>NW_027364387.1:0-242782 GCF_046119375.1 Phyllobates terribilis
GTGAGATGCCAGCTCCTTTCATTCAGTCAGTAGCTTCAAACATTTCTGGTATATGAAAAACATGTTTTTCAATGGCAAAAATCAATGAATATTGTAAATGCACAAACAGTAATATCTCCACATTGCAAGGTGCAATTCTGAAATTTTTTGCTTTTTCCTGTTAATCCTAGCATGATAAAGAAGATTCAAAGAGAGTGAGATGCCAGCTCCTTTCATTCAGTCAGTAGCTTCAAACATTTCTGGTATATGAAAAACATGTTTTTCAATGGCAAAAATCAATGAATATTGTAAATGCACAAACAGTAATTTCTCCGCATTGCAAGGTGCAATTCTGAAATTTTTTGCTTTTTCCTGCTCCTCTTAGCATGATAAAGAAGATTCAAAGAGAGTGAGATGCCAGCTCCTTTCATTCAGTCAGTAGCTTCAAACATTTCTGGTATATGAATAACATGATGTTTTTCAATGGCAAAAATCAATGAATATTGTAAATGCACAAACAGTAATTTCTCCGCATTGCAAGGTGCAATTCTGAAATTTTTTGCTTTTTCCTGCTCCTCTTAGCATGATAAAGAAGATTCAAAAAGAGTGAGATGCCAGCTCCTTTCATTCAGTCAGTAGCTTCAATCATTTCTGGATGTTTTTCAATGGCAAAAATCAATGAATATTGTAAATGCACAAACAGTAATTTCTCCGCATTGCAAGGTGCAATTCTGAAATTTTTTGCTTTTTCCTGCTCCTCTTAGCATGATAAAGAAGATTCAAAGAGAGTGAGATGTCAGCTCCTTTCATTCAGTCAGTAGCTTCAAACATTTCTGGTATATGAATAACATGATGTTTTTCAATGGCAAAAATCAATGAATATTGTAAATGCACAAACAGTAATTTCTCCGCATTGCAAGGTGCAATTCTGAAATTTTTTGCTTTTTCCTGCTCCTCTTAGCATGATAAAGAAGATTCAAAGAGAGTGAGATGCCAGCTCCTTTCATTCAGTCAGTAGCTTCAATCATTTCTGGATGTTTTTCAATGGCAAAAATCAATGAATATTGTAAATGCACAAACAGTAATTTCTCCGCATTGCAAGGTGCAATTCTGAAATTTTTTGCTTTTTCCTGCTCCTCTTAGCATGATAAAGAAGATTCAAAGAGAGTGAGATGCCAGCTCCTTTCATTCAGTCAGTAGCTTCAAACATTTCTGGTATATGAATAACATGATGTTTTTCAATGGCAAAAATCAATGAATATTGTAAATGCACAAACAGTAATTTCTCCGCATTGCAAGGTGCAAGTCTGAAATTTTTTTGCTTTTTCCTGCTCCTCTTAGCATGATAAAGAAGATTCAAAGAGAGTGAGATGCCAGCTACTTTCAGTCAGTAGCTTCAATCATTTCTGGACGTTTTTCAATGGTAAAAATCAATGAATATTGTAAATGCACAAACAGTAATTTCTCCACATTGCAAGGTGCAATTCTGAAATTTTTTGCTTTTTCCTGCTCCTCTTAGCATGATAAAGAAGATTCAAAGAGAGTGAGATGCCAGCTCCTTTCATTCAGTCAGTAGCTTCAAACATTTCTGGTATATGAATAACATGATGTTTTTCAATGGCAAAAATCAATGAATATTGTAAATGCACAAACAGTAATTTCTCCACATTGCAAGGTGCAATTCTGAAATTTTTTGCTTTTTCCTGCTCCTCTTAGCATGATAAAGAAGATTCAAAGAGAGTGAGATGCCAGCTCCTTTCATTCAGTCAGTAGCTTCAAACATTTCTGGTATATGAATAACATGATGTTTTTCAATGGCAAAAATCAATGAATATTGTAAATGCACAAACAGTAATTTCTCCGCATTGCAAGGTGCAATTCTGAAATTTTTTGCTTTTTCCTGCTCCTCTTAGCATGATAAAGAAGATTCAAAGAGAGTGAGATGCCAGCTCCTTTCATTCAGTCAGTAGCTTCAATCATTTCTGGACGTTTTTCAATGGCAAAAATCAATGAATATTGTAAATGCACAAACAGTAATTTCTCCGCATTGCAAGGTGCAATTCTGAAATTTTTTGCTTTTTCCTGCTCCTCTTAGCATGATAAAGAAGATTCAAAGAGAGTGAGATGTCAGCTCCTTTCATTCAGTCAGTAGCTTCAAACATTTCTGGTATATGAATAACATGATGTTTTTCAATGGCTAAAATCAATGAATATTGTAAATGCACAAACAGTAATTTCTCCGCATTGCAAGGTGCAATTCTGAAATTTTTTGCTTTTTCCTGCTCCTCTTAGCATGATAAAGAAGATTCAAAGAGAGTGAGATGCCAGCTCCTTTCATTCAGTCAGTAGCTTCAATCATTTCTGGACGTTTTTCAATGGCAAAAATCAATGAATATTGTAAATGCACAAACAGTAATTTCTCCGCATTGCAAGGTGCAATTCTGAAATTTTTTGCTTTTTCCTGCTCCTCTTAGCATGATAAAGAAGATTCAAAGAGAGTGAGATGCCAGCTCCTTTCATTCAGTCAGTAGCTTCAATCATTTCTGGACGTTTTTCAATGGCAAAAATCAATGAATATTGTAAATGCACAAACAGTAATTTCTCCGCATTGCAAGGTGCAATTCTGAAATTTTTTGCTTTTTCCTGCTCCTCTTAGCATGATAAAGAAGATTCAAAGAGAGTGAGATGCCAGCTCCTTTCATTCAGTCAGTAGCTTCAAACATTTCTGGAATATGAATAACATGATGTTTTTCAATGGCAAAAATCAATGAATATTGTAAATGCACAAACAGTAATTTCTCCGCATTGCAAGGTGCAAGTCTGAAATTTTTTGCTTTTTCCTGCTCCTCTTAGCATGATAAAGAAGATTCAAAGAGAGTGAGATGCCAGCTACTTTCATTCAGTCAGTAGCTTCAATCATTTCTGGACGTTTTTCAATGGTAAAAATCAATGAATATTGTAAATGCACAAACAGTAATTTCTCCACATTGCAATGTGCAATTCTAAAATTTTTTGCTTTTTCCTGCTCCTCTTAGCATGATAAAGAAGATTCAAAGAGAGTGAGATGCCAGCTCCTTTCATTCAGTCAGTAGCTTCAAACATTTCTGGTATATGAATAACATGATGTTTTTCAATGGCAAAAATCAATGAATATTGTAAATGCACAAACAGTAATTTCTCCGCATTGCAAGGTGCAATTCTGAAATTTTTTGCTTTTTCCTGCTCCTCTTAGCATGATAAAGAAGATTCAAAGAGAGTGAGATGCCAACTCCTTTCATTCAGTCAGTAGCTTCAAACATTTCTGGTATATGAATAACATGATGTTTTTCAATGGCAAAAATCAATGAATATTGTAAATGCACAAACAGTAATTTCTCCGCATTGCAAGGTGCAATTCTGAAATTTTTTGCTTTTTCCTGCTCCTCTTAGCATGATAGAGAAGATTCAAAGAGAGTGAGGTGCCAGCTCCTTTCATTCAGTCAGTAGCTTCAAACATTTCTGGTATATGAATAACATGTTTTTCAATGGCAAAAATCAATGAATATTGTAAATGCACAAACAGTAATTTCTCCGCATTGCAAGGTGCAATTCTGAAATTTTTTGCTTTTTCCTGCTCCTCTTAGCATGATAAAGAAGATTCAAAGAGAGTGAGATGCCAGCTCCTTTCATTCAATCAGTAGCTTCAATCATTTCTGGACGTTTTTCAATGGCAAAAATCAATGAATATTGTAAATGCACAAACAGTAATTTCTCCGCATTGCAAGGTGCAAGTCTGAAATTTTTTGCTTTTTCCTGCTCCTCTTAGCATGATAAAGAAGATTCAAAGAGAGTGAGATGCCAGCTCCTTTCATTCAGTCAGTAGCTTCAAACATTTCTGGTATATGAATAACATGATGTTTTTCAATGGCAAAAATCAATGAATATTGTAAATGCACAAACAGTAATTTCTCCGCATTGCAAGGTGCAAGTCTGAAATTTTTTGCTTTTTCCTGCTCCTCTTAGCATGATAAAGAAGATTCAAAGAGAGTGAGATGCCAGTTACTTTCATGCAGTCAGTAGCTTCAATCATTTCTGGACGTTTTTCAATGGTAAAAATCAATGAATATTGTAAATGCACAAACAGTAATTTCTCCACATTGCAAGGTGCAATTCTGAAATTTTTTGCTTTTTCCTGCTCCTCTTAGCATGATAAAGAAGATTCAAAGAGAGTGAGATGCCAGCTCCTTTCAGTCAGTAGCTTCAAACATTTCTGGTATATGAATAACATGATGTTTTTCAATGGCAAAAATCAATGAATATTGTAAATGCACAAACAGTAATTTCTCCGCATTGCAAGGTGCAATTCTGAAATTTTTTGCTTTTTCCTGCTCCTCTTAGCATGATAAAGAAGATTCAAAGAGAGTGAGATGCCAGCTCCTTTCATTCAGTCAGTAGCTTCAAACATTTCTGGTATATGAATAACATGATGTTTTTCAATGGCAAAAATCAATGAATATTGTAAATGCACAAACAGTAATTTCTCCGCATTGCAAGGTGCAATTCTGAAATTTTTTGCTTTTTCCTGCTCCTCTTAGCATGATAAAGAAGATTCAAAAAGAGTGAGATGCCAGCTCCTTTCATTCAGTCAGTAGCTTCAATCATTTCTGGATGTTTTTCAATGGCAAAAATCAATGAATATTGTAAATGCACAAACAGTAATTTCTCCGCATTGCAAGGTGCAATTCTGAAATTTTTTGCTTTTTCCTGCTCCTCTTAGCATGATAAAGAAGATTCAAAGAGAGTGAGATGTCAGCTCCTTTCATTCAGTCAGTAGCTTCAAACATTTCTGGTATATGAATAACATGATGTTTTTCAATGGCAAAAATCAATGAATATTGTAAATGCACAAACAGTAATTTCTCCGCATTGCAAGGTGCAATTCTGAAATTTTTTGCTTTTTCCTGCTCCTCTTAGCATGATAAAGAAGATTCAAAGAGAGTGAGATGCCAGCTCCTTTCATTCAGTCAGTAGCTTCAATCATTTCTGGATGTTTTTCAATGGCAAAAATCAATGAATATTGTAAATGCACAAACAGTAATTTCTCCGCATTGCAAGGTGCAATTCTGAAATTTTTTGCTTTTTCCTGCTCCTCTTAGCATGATAAAGAAGATTCAAAGAGAGTGAGATGCCAGCTCCTTTCATTCAGTCAGTAGCTTCAAACATTTCTGGTATATGAATAACATGATGTTTTTCAATGGCAAAAATCAATGAATATTGTAAATGCACAAACAGTAATTTCTCCGCATTGCAAGGTGCAAGTCTGAAATTTTTTTGCTTTTTCCTGCTCCTCTTAGCATGATAAAGAAGATTCAAAGAGAGTGAGATGCCAGCTACTTTCAGTCAGTAGCTTCAATCATTTCTGGACGTTTTTCAATGGTAAAAATCAATGAATATTGTAAATGCACAAACAGTAATTTCTCCACATTGCAAGGTGCAATTCTGAAATTTTTTGCTTTTTCCTGCTCCTCTTAGCATGATAAAGAAGATTCAAAGAGAGTGAGATGCCAGCTCCTTTCATTCAGTCAGTAGCTTCAAACATTTCTGGTATATGAATAACATGATGTTTTTCAATGGCAAAAATCAATGAATATTGTAAATGCACAAACAGTAATTTCTCCACATTGCAAGGTGCAATTCTGAAATTTTTTGCTTTTTCCTGCTCCTCTTAGCATGATAAAGAAGATTCAAAGAGAGTGAGATGCCAGCTCCTTTCATTCAGTCAGTAGCTTCAAACATTTCTGGTATATGAATAACATGATGTTTTTCAATGGCAAAAATCAATGAATATTGTAAATGCACAAACAGTAATTTCTCCGCATTGCAAGGTGCAATTCTGAAATTTTTTGCTTTTTCCTGCTCCTCTTAGCATGATAAAGAAGATTCAAAGAGAGTGAGATGCCAGCTCCTTTCATTCAGTCAGTAGCTTCAATCATTTCTGGACGTTTTTCAATGGCAAAAATCAATGAATATTGTAAATGCACAAACAGTAATTTCTCCGCATTGCAAGGTGCAATTCTGAAATTTTTTGCTTTTTCCTGCTCCTCTTAGCATGATAAAGAAGATTCAAAGAGAGTGAGATGTCAGCTCTTTTCATTCAGTCAGTAGCTTCAAACATTTCTGGTATATGAATAACATGATGTTTTTCAATGGCTAAAATCAATGAATATTGTAAATGCACAAACAGTAATTTCTCCGCATTGCAAGGTGCAATTCTGAAATTTTTTGCTTTTTCCTGCTCCTCTTAGCATGATAAAGAAGATTCAAAGAGAGTGAGATGCCAGCTCCTTTCATTCAGTCAGTAGCTTCAATCATTTCTGGACGTTTTTCAATGGCAAAAATCAATGAATATTGTAAATGCACAAACAGTAATTTCTCCGCATTGCAAGGTGCAATTCTGAAATTTTTTGCTTTTTCCTGCTCCTCTTAGCATGATAAAGAAGATTCAAAGAGAGTGAGATGCCAGCTCCTTTCATTCAGTCAGTAGCTTCAATCATTTCTGGACGTTTTTCAATGGCAAAAATCAATGAATATTGTAAATGCACAAACAGTAATTTCTCCGCATTGCAAGGTGCAATTCTGAAATTTTTTGCTTTTTCCTGCTCCTCTTAGCATGATAAAGAAGATTCAAAGAGAGTGAGATGCCAGCTCCTTTCATTCAGTCAGTAGCTTCAAACATTTCTGGAATATGAATAACATGATGTTTTTCAATGGCAAAAATCAATGAATATTGTAAATGCACAAACAGTAATTTCTCCGCATTGCAAGGTGCAAGTCTGAAATTTTTTGCTTTTTCCTGCTCCACTTAGCATGATAAAGAAGATTCAAAGAGAGTGAGATGCCAGCTACTTTCATTCAGTCAGTAGCTTCAATCATTTCTGGACGTTTTTCAATGGTAAAAATCAATGAATATTGTAAATGCACAAACAGTAATTTCTCCACATTGCAATGTGCAATTCTAAAATTTTTTGCTTTTTCCTGCTCCTCTTAGCATGATAAAGAAGATTCAAAGAGAGTGAGATGCCAGCTCCTTTCATTCAGTCAGTAGCTTCAAACATTTCTGGTATATGAATAACATGATGTTTTTCAATGGCAAAAATCAATGAATATTGTAAATGCACAAACAGTAATTTCTCCGCATTGCAAGGTGCAATTCTGAAATTTTTTGCTTTTTCCTGCTCCTCTTAGCATGATAAAGAAGATTCAAAGAGAGTGAGATGCCAACTCCTTTCATTCAGTCAGTAGCTTCAAACATTTCTGGTATATGAATAACATGATGTTTTTCAATGGCAAAAATCAATGAATATTGTAAATGCACAAACAGTAATTTCTCCGCATTGCAAGGTGCAATTCTGAAATTTTTTGCTTTTTCCTGCTCCTCTTAGCATGATAGAGAAGATTCAAAGAGAGTGAGGTGCCAGCTCCTTTCATTCAGTCAGTAGCTTCAAACATTTCTGGTATATGAATAACATGTTTTTCAATGGCAAAAATCAATGAATATTGTAAATGCACAAACAGTAATTTCTCCGCATTGCAAGGTGCAATTCTGAAATTTTTTGCTTTTTCCTGCTCCTCTTAGCATGATAAAGAAGATTCAAAGAGAGTGAGATGCCAGCTCCTTTCATTCAATCAGTAGCTTCAATCATTTCTGGACGTTTTTCAATGGCAAAAATCAATGAATATTGTAAATGCACAAACAGTAATTTCTCCGCATTGCAAGGTGCAAGTCTGAAATTTTTTGCTTTTTCCTGCTCCTCTTAGCATGATAAAGAAGATTCAAAGAGAGTGAGATGCCAGCTCCTTTCATTCAGTCAGTAGCTTCAAACATTTCTGGTATATGAATAACATGATGTTTTTCAATGGCAAAAATCAATGAATATTGTAAATGCACAAACAGTAATTTCTCCGCATTGCAAGGTGCAAGTCTGAAATTTTTTGCTTTTTCCTGCTCCTCTTAGCATGATAAAGAAGATTCAAAGAGAGTGAGATGCCAGCTACTTTCATTCAGTCAGTAGCTTCAATCATTTCTGGACGTTTTTCAATGGTAAAAATCAATGAATATTGTAAATGCACAAACAGTAATTTCTCCACATTGCAAGGTGCAATTCTGAAATTTTTTGCTTTTTCCTGCTCCTCTTAGCATGATAAAGAAGATTCAAAGAGAGTGAGATGCCAGCTCCTTTCATTCAGTCAGTAGCTTCAAACATTTCTGGTATATGAATAACATGATGTTTTTCAATGGCAAAAATCAATGAATATTGTAAATGCACAAACAGTAATTTCTCCACATTGCAAGGTGCAATTCTGAAATTTTTTGCTTTTTCCTGCTCCTCTTAGCATGATAAAGAAGATTCAAAGAGAGTGAGATGCCAGCTCCTTTCATTCAGTCAGTAGCTTCAAACATTTCTGGTATATGAATAACATGATGTTTTTCAATGGCAAAAATCAATGAATATTGTAAATGCACAAACAGTAATTTCTCCGCATTGCAAGGTGCAATTCTGAAATTTTTTGCTTTTTCCTGCTCCTCTTAGCATGATAAAGAAGATTCAAATAGAGTGAGATGCCAGCTCCTTTCATTCAGTCAGTAGCTTCAATCATTTCTGGATGTTTTTCAATGGCAAAAATCAATGAATATTGTAAATGCACAAACAGTAATTTCTCCGCATTGCAAGGTGCAATTCTGAAATTTTTTGCTTTTTCCTGCTCCTCTTAGCATGATAAAGAAGATTCAAAGAGAGTGAGATGTCAGCTCCTTTCATTCAGTCAGTAGCTTCAAACATTTCTGGTATATGAATAACATGATGTTTTTCAATGGCAAAAATCAATGAATATTGTAAATGCACAAACAGTAATTTCTCCGCATTGCAAGGTGCAATTCTGAAATTTTTTGCTTTTTCCTGCTCTTCTTAGCATGATAAAGAAGATTCAAAGAGAGTGAGATGCCAGCTCCTTTCATTCAGTCAGTAGCTTCAATCATTTCTGGACGTTTTTCAATGGCAAAAATCAATGAATATTGTAAATGCACAAACAGTAATTTCTCCGCATTGCAAGGTGCAATTCTGAAATTTTTTGCTTTTTCCTGCTCCTCTTAGCATGATAAAGAAGATTCAAAGAGAGTGAGATGCCAGCTCCTTTCATTCAGTCAGTAGCTTCAAACATTTCTGGTATATGAATAACATGATGTTTTTCAATGGCAAAAATCAATGAATATTGTAAATGCACAAACAGTAATTTCTCCGCATTGCAAGGTGCAAGTCTGAAATTTTTTGCTTTTTCCTGCTCCTCTTAGCATGATAAAGAAGATTCAAAGAGAGTGAGATGCCAGCTCCTTTCATTCAGTCAGTAGCTTCAATCATTTCTGGATGTTTTTCAATGGCAAAAATCAATGAATATTGTAAATGCACAAACTGTAATTTCTCCGTATTGCAAGGTGCAATTCTGAAATTTTTTGCTTTTTCCTGCTACTCTTAGCATGATAAAGAAGATTCAAAGAGAGTGAGATGCCAGCTCCTTTCATTCAGTCAGTAGCTTCAATCATTTCTGGACGTTTTTCAATGGCAAAAATCAATGAATATTGTAAATGCACAAACAGTAATTTCTCCGCATTGCAAGGTGCAATTCTGAAATTTTTTGCTTTTTCCTGCTCCTCTTAGCATGATAAAGAAGATTCAAAGAGAGTGAGATGACAGCTCCTTTCATTTAGTCAGTACCTTCAATCATTTCTGGACGTTTTTCAATGGCAAAAATCAATGAATATTGTAAATGCACAAACAGTAATTTCTCCGCATTGCAAGGTGCAATTCTGAAATTTTTTGCTTTTTTCCGCTCCTCTTAGCATGATAAAGAAGATTGAAAGAGAGTGAGGTGCCAGCTCCTTTCATTCAGTCAGTAGCTTCAAACATTTCTGGTATATGAATAACATGTTTTTCAATGGCAAAAATCAATGAATATTGTAAATGCACAAACAGTAATTTCTCCGCATTGCAAGGTGCAAGTCTGAAATTTTTTGCTTTTTCCTGCTCCTCTTAGCATGATAAAGAAGATTCAAAGAGAGTGAGATGCCAGCTACTTTCATTCAGTCAGTAGCTTCAATCATTTCTGGACGTTTTTCAATGGTAAAAATCAATGAATATTGTAAATGCACAAACAGTAATTTCTCCACATTGCAAGGTGCAATTCTGAAATTTTTTGCTTTTTCCTGCTCCTCTTAGCATGATAAAGAAGATTCAAAGAGAGTGAGATGCCAGCTCCTTTCATTCAGTCAGTAGCTTCAAACATTTCTGGTATATGAATAACATGATGTTTTTCAATGGCAAAAATCAATGAATATTGTAAATGCACAAACAGTAATTTCTCCGCATTGCAAGGTGCAATTCTGAAATTTTTTGCTTTTTCCTGCTCCTCTTAGCATGATAAAGAAGATTCAAAGAGAGTGAGATGCCAGCTCCTTTCATTCAGTCAGTAGCTTCAATCATTTCTGGACGTTTTTCAATGGCAAAAATCAATGAATATTGTAAATGCACAAACAGTAATTTCTCCGCATTGCAAGGTGCAATTCTGAAATTTTTTGCTTTTTCCTGCTCCTCTTAGCATGATAAAGAAGATTCAAAGAGAGTGAGATGCCAGCTCCTTTCATTCAGTCAGTAGCTTCAATCATTTCTGGACGTTTTTCAATGGCAAAAATCAATGAATATTGTAAATGCACAAACAGTAATTTCTCCGCATTGCAAGGTGCAATTCTGAAATTTTTTGCTTTTTCCTGCTCCTCTTAGCATGATAAAGAAGATTCAAAGAGAGTGAGATGCCAGCTCCTTTCATTCAGTCAGTAGCTTCAAACATTTCTGGAATATGAATAACATGATGTTTTTCAATGGCAAAAATCAATGAATATTGTAAATGCACAAACAGTAATTTCTCCGCATTGCAAGGTGCAAGTCTGAAATTTTTTGCTTTTTCCTGCTCCTCTTAGCATGATAAAGAAGATTCAAAGAGAGTGAGATGCCAGCTACTTTCATTCAGTCAGTAGCTTCAATCATTTCTGGACGTTTTTCAATGGTAAAAATCAATGAATATTGTAAATGCACAAACAGTAATTTCTCCACATTGCAATGTGCAATTCTAAAATTTTTTGCTTTTTCCTGCTCCTCTTAGCATGATAAAGAAGATTCAAAGAGAGTGAGATGCCAGCTCCTTTCATTCAGTCAGTAGCTTCAAACATTTCTGGTATATGAATAACATGATGTTTTTCAATGGCAAAAATCAATGAATATTGTAAATGCACAAACAGTAATTTCTCCGCATTGCAAGGTGCAATTCTGAAATTTTTTGCTTTTTCCTGCTCCTCTTAGCATGATAAAGAAGATTCAAAGAGAGTGAGATGCCAACTCCTTTCATTCAGTCAGTAGCTTCAAACATTTCTGGTATATGAATAACATGATGTTTTTCAATGGCAAAAATCAATGAATATTGTAAATGCACAAACAGTAATTTCTCCGCATTGCAAGGTGCAATTCTGAAATTTTTTGCTTTTTCCTGCTCCTCTTAGCATGATAGAGAAGATTCAAAGAGAGTGAGGTGCCAGCTCCTTTCATTCAGTCAGTAGCTTCAAACATTTCTGGTATATGAATAACATGTTTTTCAATGGCAAAAATCAATGAATATTGTAAATGCACAAACAGTAATTTCTCCGCATTGCAAGGTGCAATTCTGAAATTTTTTGCTTTTTCCTGCTCCTCTTAGCATGATAAAGAAGATTCAAAGAGAGTGAGATGCCAGCTCCTTTCATTCAATCAGTAGCTTCAATCATTTCTGGACGTTTTTCAATGGCAAAAATCAATGAATATTGTAAATGCACAAACAGTAATTTCTCCGCATTGCAAGGTGCAAGTCTGAAATTTTTTGCTTTTTCCTGCTCCTCTTAGCATGATAAAGAAGATTCAAAGAGAGTGAGATGCCAGCTCCTTTCATTCAGTCAGTAGCTTCAAACATTTCTGGTATATGAATAACATGATGTTTTTCAATGGCAAAAATCAATGAATATTGTAAATGCACAAACAGTAATTTCTCCGCATTGCAAGGTGCAAGTCTGAAATTTTTTGCTTTTTCCTGCTCCTCTTAGCATGATAAAGAAGATTCAAAGAGAGTGAGATGCCAGCTACTTTCATTCAGTCAGTAGCTTCAATCATTTCTGGACGTTTTTCAATGGTAAAAATCAATGAATATTGTAAATGCACAAACAGTAATTTCTCCACATTGCAAGGTGCAATTCTGAAATTTTTTGCTTTTTCCTGCTCCTCTTAGCATGATAAAGAAGATTCAAAGAGAGTGAGATGCCAGCTCCTTTCATTCAGTCAGTAGCTTCAAACATTTCTGGTATATGAATAACATGATGTTTTTCAATGGCAAAAATCAATGAATATTGTAAATGCACAAACAGTAATTTCTCCACATTGCAAGGTGCAATTCTGAAATTTTTTGCTTTTTCCTGCTCCTCTTAGCATGATAAAGAAGATTCAAAGAGAGTGAGATGCCAGCTCCTTTCATTCAGTCAGTAGCTTCAAACATTTCTGGTATATGAATAACATGATGTTTTTCAATGGCAAAAATCAATGAATATTGTAAATGCACAAACAGTAATTTCTCCGCATTGCAAGGTGCAATTCTGAAATTTTTTGCTTTTTCCTGCTCCTCTTAGCATGATAAAGAAGATTCAAATAGAGTGAGATGCCAGCTCCTTTCATTCAGTCAGTAGCTTCAATCATTTCTGGATGTTTTTCAATGGCAAAAATCAATGAATATTGTAAATGCACAAACAGTAATTTCTCCGCATTGCAAGGTGCAATTCTGAAATTTTTTGCTTTTTCCTGCTCCTCTTAGCATGATAAAGAAGATTCAAAGAGAGTGAGATGTCAGCTCCTTTCATTCAGTCAGTAGCTTCAAACATTTCTGGTATATGAATAACATGATGTTTTTCAATGGCAAAAATCAATGAATATTGTAAATGCACAAACAGTAATTTCTCCGCATTGCAAGGTGCAATTCTGAAATTTTTTGCTTTTTCCTGCTCCTCTTAGCATGATAAAGAAGATTCAAAGAGAGTGAGATGCCAGCTCCTTTCATTCAGTCAGTAGCTTCAATCATTTCTGGACGTTTTTCAATGGCAAAAATCAATGAATATTGTAAATGCACAAACAGTAATTTCTCCGCATTGCAAGGTGCAATTCTGAAATTTTTTGCTTTTTCCTGCTCCTCTTAGCATGATAAAGAAGATTCAAAGAGAGTGAGATGCCAGCTCCTTTCATTCAGTCAGTAGCTTCAAACATTTCTGGTATATGAATAACATGATGTTTTTCAATGGCAAAAATCAATGAATATTGTAAATGCACAAACAGTAATTTCTCCGCATTGCAAGGTGCAAGTCTGAAATTTTTTGCTTTTTCCTGCTCCTCTTAGCATGATAAAGAAGATTCAAAGAGAGTGAGATGCCAGCTCCTTTCATTCAGTCAGTAGCTTCAATCATTTCTGGATGTTTTTCAATGGCAAAAATCAATGAATATTGTAAATGCACAAACTGTAATTTCTCCGTATTGCAAGGTGCAATTCTGAAATTTTTTGCTTTTTCCTGCTACTCTTAGCATGATAAAGAAGATTCAAATAGAGTGAGATGCCAGCTCCTTTCATTCAGTCAGTAGCTTCAATCATTTCTGGACGTTTTTCAATGGCAAAAATCAATGAATATTGTAAATGCACAAACAGTAATTTCTCCGCATTGCAAGGTGCAATTCTGAAATTTTTTGCTTTTTCCTGCTCCTCTTAGCATGATAAAGAAGATTCAAAGAGAGTGAGATGACAGCTCCTTTCATTTAGTCAGTACCTTCAATCATTTCTGGACGTTTTTCAATGGCAAAAATCAATGAATATTGTAAATGCACAAACAGTAATTTCTCCGCATTGCAAGGTGCAATTCTGAAATTTTTTGCTTTTTCCCGCTCCTCTTAGCATGATAAAGAAGATTGAAAGAGAGTGAGGTGCCAGCTCCTTTCATTCAGTCAGTAGCTTCAAACATTTCTGGTATATGAATAACATGTTTTTCAATGGCAAAAATCAATGAATATTGTAAATGCACAAACAGTAATTTCTCCGCATTGCAAGGTGCAATTCTGAAATTTTTTGATTTTTCCTGCTCCTCTTAGCATGATAAAGAAGATTCAAAGAGAGTGAGATGCCAGCTCCTTTCATTCAGTCAGTAGCTTCAATCATTTCTGGACGTTTTTCAATGGCAAAAATCAATGAATATTGTAAATGCACAAACAGTAATTTCTCCGCATTGCAAGGTGCAATTCTGAAATTTTTTGCTTTTTCCTGCTCCTCTTAGCATGATAAAGAAGATTCAAAGAGAGTGAGATGCCAGCTCCTTTCATTCAGTCAGTAGCTTCAAACATTTCTGGTATATGAATAACATGATGTTTTTCAATGGCAAAAATCAATGAATATTGTAAATGCACAAACAGTAATTTCTCCGCATTGCAAGGTGCAATTCTGAAATTTTTTGCTTTTTCCTGCTCCTCTTAGCATGATAAAGAAGATTCAAAGAGAGTGAGATGCCAGCTCCTTTCATTCAGTCAGTAGCTTCAAACATTTCTGGTATATGAATAACATGATGTTTTTCAATGGCAAAAATCAATGAATATTGTAAATGCACAAACAGTAATTTCTCCGCATTGCAAGGTGCAAGTCTGAAATTTTTTGCTTTTTCCTGCTCCTCTTAGCATGATAAAGAAGATTCAAAGAGAGTGAGATGCCAGCTACTTTCATTCAGTCAGTAGCTTCAATCATTTCTGGACGTTTTTCAATGGTAAAAATCAATGAATATTGTAAATGCACAAACAGTAATTTCTCCACATTGCAAGGTGCAATTCTGAAATTTTTTGCTTTTTCCTGCTCCTCTTAGCATGATAAAGAAGATTCAAAGAGAGTGAGATGCCAGCTCCTTTCATTCAGTCAGTAGCTTCAAACATTTCTGGTATATGAATAACATGATGTTTTTCAATGGCAAAAATCAATGAATATTGTAAATGCACAAACAGTAATTTCTCCGCATTGCAAGGTGCAATTCTGAAATTTTTTGCTTTTTCCTGCTCCTCTTAGCATGATAAAGAAGATTCAAAGAGAGTGAGATGCCAGCTCCTTTCATTCAGTCAGTAGCTTCAATCATTTCTGGATGTTTTTCAATGGCAAAAATCAATGAATATTGTAAATGCACAAACTGTAATTTCTCCGCATTGCAAGGTGCAATTCTGAAATTTTTTGCTTTTTCCTGCTCCTCTTAGCATGATAAAGAAGATTCAAAGAGAGTGAGATGCCAGCTCCTTTCATTCAGTCAGTAGCTTCAATCATTTCTGGACGTTTTTCAGTGGCAAAAATCAATGAATATTGTAAATGCACAAACAGTAATTTCTCCGCATTGCAAGGTGCAATTCTGAAATTTTTTGCTTTTTCCTGCTCCTCTTAGCATGATAAAGAAGATTCAAAGAGAGTGAGATGCCAGCTCCTTTCATTCAGTCAGTACCTTCAATCATTTCTGGACGTTTTTCAATGGCAAAAATCAATGAATATTGTAAATGCACAAACAGTAATTTCTCCGCATTGCAAGGTGCAAGTCTGAAATTTTTTGCTTTTTCCTGCTCCTCTTAGCATGATAAAGAAGATTCAAAGAGAGTGAGATGCCAGCTCCTTTCATTCAGTCAGTAGCTTCAAACATTTCTGGTATATGAATAACATGATGTTTTTCAATGGCAAAAATCAATGAATATTGTAAATGCACAAACAGTAATTTCTCCGCATTGCAAGGTGCAATTCTGAAATTTTTTGCTTTTTCCTGCTCCTCTTAGCATGATAAAGAAGATTCAAAGAGAGTGAGATGCCAACTCCTTTCATTCAGTCAGTAGCTTCAAACATTTCTGGTATATGAATAACATGATGTTTTTCAATGGCAAAAATCAATGAATATTGTAAATGCACAAACAGTAATTTCTCCGCATTGCAAGGTGCAATTCTGAAATTTTTTGCTTTTTCCTGCTCCTCTTAGCATGATAGAGAAGATTCAAAGAGAGTGAGGTGCCAGCTCCTTTCATTCAGTCAGTAGCTTCAAACATTTCTGGTATATGAATAACATGTTTTTCAATGGCAAAAATCAATGAATATTGTAAATGCACAAACAGTAATTTCTCCGCATTGCAAGGTGCAATTCTGAAATTTTTTGCTTTTTCCTGCTCCTCTTAGCATGATAAAGAAGATTCAAATAGAGTGAGATGCCAGCTCCTTTCATTCAGTCAGTAGCTTCAATCATTTCTGGATGTTTTTCAATGGCAAAAATCAATGAATATTGTAAATGCACAAACAGTAATTTCTCCGCATTGCAAGGTGCAATTCTGAAATTTTTTGCTTTTTCCTGCTCCTCTTAGCATGATAAAGAAGATTCAAAGAGAGTGAGATGTCAGCTCCTTTCATTCAGTCAGTAGCTTCAAACATTTCTGGTATATGAATAACATGATGTTTTTCAATGGCAAAAATCAATGAATATTGTAAATGCACAAACAGTAATTTCTCCGCATTGCAAGGTGCAATTCTGAAATTTTTTGCTTTTTCCTGCTCCTCTTAGCATGATAAAGAAGATTCAAAGAGAGTGAGATGCCAGCTCCTTTCATTCAGTCAGTAGCTTCAATCATTTCTGGACGTTTTTCAATGGCAAAAATCAATGAATATTGTAAATGCACAAACAATAATTTCTCCGCATTGCAAGGTGCAATTCTGAAATTTTTTGCTTTTTCCTGCTCCTCTTAGCATGATAAAGAAGATTCAAAGAGAGTGAGATGCCAGCTCCTTTCATTCAGTCAGTAGCTTCAAACATTTCTGGTATATGAATAACATGATGTTTTTCAATGGCAAAAATCAATGAATATTGTAAATGCACAAACAGTAATTTCTCCGCATTGCAAGGTGCAAGTCTGAAATTTTTTGCTTTTTCCTGCTCCTCTTAGCATGATAAAGAAGATTCAAAGAGAGTGAGATGCCAGCTCCTTTCATTCAGTCAGTAGCTTCAATCATTTCTGGATGTTTTTCAATGGCAAAAATCAATGAATATTGTAAATGCACAAACTGTAATTTCTCCGTATTGCAAGGTGCAATTCTGAAATTTTTTGCTTTTTCCTGCTACTCTTAGCATGATAAAGAAGATTCAAAGAGAGTGAGATGCCAGCTCCTTTCATTCAGTCAGTAGCTTCAATCATTTCTGGACGTTTTTCAATGGCAAAAATCAATGAATATTGTAAATGCACAAACAGTAATTTCTCCGCATTGCAAGGTGCAATTCTGAAATTTTTTGCTTTTTCCTGCTCCTCTTAGCATGATAAAGAAGATTCAAAGAGAGTGAGATGACAGCTCCTTTCATTTAGTCAGTACCTTCAATCATTTCTGGACGTTTTTCAATGGCAAAAATCAATGAATATTGTAAATGCACAAACAGTAATTTCTCCGCATTGCAAGGTGCAATTCTGAAATTTTTTGCTTTTTCCCGCTCCTCTTAGCATGATAAAGAAGATTGAAAGAGAGTGAGGTGCCAGCTCCTTTCATTCAGTCAGTAGCTTCAAACATTTCTGGTATATGAATAACATGTTTTTCAATGGCAAAAATCAATGAATATTGTAAATGCACAAACAGTAATTTCTCCGCATTGCAAGGTGCAATTCTGAAATTTTTTGATTTTTCCTGCTCCTCTTAGCATGATAAAGAAGATTCAAAGAGAGTGAGATGCCAGCTCCTTTCATTCAGTCAGTAGCTTCAATCATTTCTGGACGTTTTTCAATGGCAAAAATCAATGAATATTGTAAATGCACAAACAGTAATTTCTCCGCATTGCAAGGTGCAATTCTGAAATTTTTTGCTTTTTCCTGCTCCTCTTAGCATGATAAAGAAGATTCAAAGAGAGTGAGATGCCAGCTCCTTTCATTCAGTCAGTAGCTTCAAACGTTTCTGGTATATGAATAACATGATGTTTTTCAATGGCAAAAATCAATGAATATTGTAAATGCACAAACAGTAATTTCTCCGCATTGCAAGGTGCAATTCTGAAATTTTTTGCTTTTTCCTGCTCCTCTTAGCATGATAAAGAAGATTCAAAGAGAGTGAGATGCCAGCTCCTTTCATTCAGTCAGTAGCTTCAAACATTTCTGGTATATGAATAACATGATGTTTTTCAATGGCAAAAATCAATGAATATTGTAAATGCACAAACAGTAATTTCTCCGCATTGCAAGGTGCAAGTCTGAAATTTTTTGCTTTTTCCTGCTCCTCTTAGCATGATAAAGAAGATTCAAAGAGAGTGAGATGCCAGCTACTTTCATTCAGTCAGTAGCTTCAATCATTTCTGGACGTTTTTCAATGGTAAAAATCAATGAATATTGTAAATGCACAAACAGTAATTTCTCCACATTGCAAGGTGCAATTCTGAAATTTTTTGCTTTTTCCTGCTCCTCTTAGCATGATAAAGAAGATTCAAAGAGAGTGAGATGCCAGCTCCTTTCATTCAGTCAGTAGCTTCAAACATTTCTGGTATATGAATAACATGATGTTTTTCAATGGCAAAAATCAATGAATATTGTAAATGCACAAACAGTAATTTCTCCGCATTGCAAGGTGCAATTCTGAAATTTTTTGCTTTTTCCTGCTCCTCTTAGCATGATAAAGAAGATTCAAAGAGAGTGAGATGCCAGCTCCTTTCATTCAGTCAGTAGCTTCAATCATTTCTGGATGTTTTTCAATGGCAAAAATCAATGAATATTGTAAATGCACAAACTGTAATTTCTCCGCATTGCAAGGTGCAATTCTGAAATTTTTTGCTTTTTCCTGCTCCTCTTAGCATGATAAAGAAGATTCAAAGAGAGTGAGATGCCAGCTCCTTTCATTCAGTCAGTAGCTTCAATCATTTCTGGACGTTTTTCAGTGGCAAAAATCAATGAATATTGTAAATGCACAAACAGTAATTTCTCCGCATTGCAAGGTGCAATTCTGAAATTTTTTGCTTTTTCCTGCTCCTCTTAGCATGATAAAGAAGATTCAAAGAGAGTGAGATGCCAGCTCCTTTCATTCAGTCAGTACCTTCAATCATTTCTGGACGTTTTTCAATGGCAAAAATCAATGAATATTGTAAATGCACAAACAGTAATTTCTCCGCATTGCAAGGTGCAAGTCTGAAATTTTTTGCTTTTTCCTGCTCCTCTTAGCATGATAAAGAAGATTCAAAGAGAGTGAGATGCCAGCTCCTTTCATTCAGTCAGTAGCTTCAAACATTTCTGGTATATGAATAACATGATGTTTTTCAATGGCAAAAATCAATGAATATTGTAAATGCACAAACAGTAATTTCTCCGCATTGCAAGGTGCAATTCTGAAATTTTTTGCTTTTTCCTGCTCCTCTTAGCATGATAAAGAAGATTCAAAGAGAGTGAGATGCCAACTCCTTTCATTCAGTCAGTAGCTTCAAACATTTCTGGTATATGAATAACATGATGTTTTTCAATGGCAAAAATCAATGAATATTGTAAATGCACAAACAGTAATTTCTCCGCATTGCAAGGTGCAATTCTGAAATTTTTTGCTTTTTCCTGCTCCTCTTAGCATGATAGAGAAGATTCAAAGAGAGTGAGGTGCCAGCTCCTTTCATTCAGTCAGTAGCTTCAAACATTTCTGGTATATGAATAACATGTTTTTCAATGGCAAAAATCAATGAATATTGTAAATGCACAAACAGTAATTTCTCCGCATTGCAAGGTGCAATTCTGAAATTTTTTGCTTTTTCCTGCTCCTCTTAGCATGATAAAGAAGATTCAAAGAGAGTGAGATGCCAGCTCCTTTCATTCAGTCAGTAGCTTCAATCATTTCTGGACGTTTTTCAATGGCAAAAATCAATGAATATTGTAAATGCACAAACAATAATTTCTCCGCATTGCAAGGTGCAATTCTGAAATTTTTTGCTTTTTCCTGCTCCTCTTAGCATGATAAAGAAGATTCAAAGAGAGTGAGATGCCAGCTCCTTTCATTCAGTCAGTAGCTTCAAACATTTCTGGTATATGAATAACATGATGTTTTTCAATGGCAAAAATCAATGAATATTGTAAATGCACAAACAGTAATTTCTCCGCATTGCAAGGTGCAAGTCTGAAATTTTTTGCTTTTTCCTGCTCCTCTTAGCATGATAAAGAAGATTCAAAGAGAGTGAGATGCCAGCTCCTTTCATTCAGTCAGTAGCTTCAATCATTTCTGGATGTTTTTCAATGGCAAAAATCAATGAATATTGTAAATGCACAAACTGTAATTTCTCCGTATTGCAAGGTGCAATTCTGAAATTTTTTGCTTTTTCCTGCTACTCTTAGCATGATAAAGAAGATTCAAAGAGAGTGAGATGCCAGCTCCTTTCATTCAGTCAGTAGCTTCAATCATTTCTGGACGTTTTTCAATGGCAAAAATCAATGAATATTGTAAATGCACAAACAGTAATTTCTCCGCATTGCAAGGTGCAATTCTGAAATTTTTTGCTTTTTCCTGCTCCTCTTAGCATGATAAAGAAGATTCAAAGAGAGTGAGATGACAGCTCCTTTCATTTAGTCAGTACCTTCAATCATTTCTGGACGTTTTTCAATGGCAAAAATCAATGAATATTGTAAATGCACAAACAGTAATTTCTCCGCATTGCAAGGTGCAATTCTGAAATTTTTTGCTTTTTCCCGCTCCTCTTAGCATGATAAAGAAGATTGAAAGAGAGTGAGGTGCCAGCTCCTTTCATTCAGTCAGTAGCTTCAAACATTTCTGGTATATGAATAACATGTTTTTCAATGGCAAAAATCAATGAATATTGTAAATGCACAAACAGTAATTTCTCCGCATTGCAAGGTGCAATTCTGAAATTTTTTGATTTTTCCTGCTCCTCTTAGCATGATAAAGAAGATTCAAAGAGAGTGAGATGCCAGCTCCTTTCATTCAGTCAGTAGCTTCAATCATTTCTGGACGTTTTTCAATGGCAAAAATCAATGAATATTGTAAATGCACAAACAGTAATTTCTCCGCATTGCAAGGTGCAATTCTGAAATTTTTTGCTTTTTCCTGCTCCTCTTAGCATGATAAAGAAGATTCAAAGAGAGTGAGATGCCAGCTCCTTTCATTCAGTCAGTAGCTTCAAACGTTTCTGGTATATGAATAACATGATGTTTTTCAATGGCAAAAATCAATGAATATTGTAAATGCACAAACAGTAATTTCTCCGCATTGCAAGGTGCAATTCTGAAATTTTTTGCTTTTTCCTGCTCCTCTTAGCATGATAAAGAAGATTCAAAGAGAGTGAGATGCCAGCTCCTTTCATTCAGTCAGTAGCTTCAAACATTTCTGGTATATGAATAACATGATGTTTTTCAATGGCAAAAATCAATGAATATTGTAAATGCACAAACAGTAATTTCTCCGCATTGCAAGGTGCAAGTCTGAAATTTTTTGCTTTTTCCTGCTCCTCTTAGCATGATAAAGAAGATTCAAAGAGAGTGAGATGCCAGCTACTTTCATTCAGTCAGTAGCTTCAATCATTTCTGGACGTTTTTCAATGGTAAAAATCAATGAATATTGTAAATGCACAAACAGTAATTTCTCCACATTGCAAGGTGCAATTCTGAAATTTTTTGCTTTTTCCTGCTCCTCTTAGCATGATAAAGAAGATTCAAAGAGAGTGAGATGCCAGCTCCTTTCATTCAGTCAGTAGCTTCAAACATTTCTGGTATATGAATAACATGATGTTTTTCAATGGCAAAAATCAATGAATATTGTAAATGCACAAACAGTAATTTCTCCGCATTGCAAGGTGCAATTCTGAAATTTTTTGCTTTTTCCTGCTCCTCTTAGCATGATAAAGAAGATTCAAAGAGAGTGAGATGCCAGCTCCTTTCATTCAGTCAGTAGCTTCAATCATTTCTGGATGTTTTTCAATGGCAAAAATCAATGAATATTGTAAATGCACAAACTGTAATTTCTCCGCATTGCAAGGTGCAATTCTGAAATTTTTTGCTTTTTCCTGCTCCTCTTAGCATGATAAAGAAGATTCAAAGAGAGTGAGATGCCAGCTCCTTTCATTCAGTCAGTAGCTTCAATCATTTCTGGACGTTTTTCAGTGGCAAAAATCAATGAATATTGTAAATGCACAAACAGTAATTTCTCCGCATTGCAAGGTGCAATTCTGAAATTTTTTGCTTTTTCCTGCTCCTCTTAGCATGATAAAGAAGATTCAAAGAGAGTGAGATGCCAGCTCCTTTCATTCAGTCAGTACCTTCAATCATTTCTGGACGTTTTTCAATGGCAAAAATCAATGAATATTGTAAATGCACAAACAGTAATTTCTCCGCATTGCAAGGTGCAAGTCTGAAATTTTTTGCTTTTTCCTGCTCCTCTTAGCATGATAAAGAAGATTCAAAGAGAGTGAGATGCCAGCTCCTTTCATTCAGTCAGTAGCTTCAAACATTTCTGGTATATGAATAACATGATGTTTTTCAATGGCAAAAATCAATGAATATTGTAAATGCACAAACAGTAATTTCTCCGCATTGCAAGGTGCAATTCTGAAATTTTTTGCTTTTTCCTGCTCCTCTTAGCATGATAAAGAAGATTCAAAGAGAGTGAGATGCCAACTCCTTTCATTCAGTCAGTAGCTTCAAACATTTCTGGTATATGAATAACATGATGTTTTTCAATGGCAAAAATCAATGAATATTGTAAATGCACAAACAGTAATTTCTCCGCATTGCAAGGTGCAATTCTGAAATTTTTTGCTTTTTCCTGCTCCTCTTAGCATGATAGAGAAGATTCAAAGAGAGTGAGGTGCCAGCTCCTTTCATTCAGTCAGTAGCTTCAAACATTTCTGGTATATGAATAACATGTTTTTCAATGGCAAAAATCAATGAATATTGTAAATGCACAAACAGTAATTTCTCCGCATTGCAAGGTGCAATTCTGAAATTTTTTGCTTTTTCCTGCTCCTCTTAGCATGATAAAGAAGATTCAAAGAGAGTGAGATGCCAGCTCCTTTCATTCAATCAGTAGCTTCAATCATTTCTGGACGTTTTTCAATGGCAAAAATCAATGAATATTGTAAATGCACAAACAGTAATTTCTCCGCATTGCAAGGTGCAAGTCTGAAATTTTTTGCTTTTTCCTGCTCCTCTTAGCATGATAAAGAAGATTCAAAGAGAGTGAGATGCCAGCTCCTTTCATTCAGTCAGTAGCTTCAAACATTTCTGGTATATGAATAACATGATGTTTTTCAATGGCAAAAATCAATGAATATTGTAAATGCACAAACAGTAATTTCTCCGCATTGCAAGGTGCAAGTCTGAAATTTTTTGCTTTTTCCTGCTCCTCTTAGCATGATAAAGAAGATTCAAAGAGAGTGAGATGCCAGCTACTTTCATTCAGTTAGTAGCTTCAATCATTTCTGGACGTTTTTCAATGGTAAAAATCAATGAATATTGTAAATGCACAAACAGTAATTTCTCCACATTGCAAGGTGCAATTCTGAAATTTTTTGCTTTTTCCTGCTCCTCTTAGCATGATAAAGAAGATTCAAAGAGAGTGAGATGCCAGCTCCTTTCATTCAGTCAGTAGCTTCAAACATTTCTGGTATATGAATAACATGATGTTTTTCAATGGCAAAAATCAATGAATATTGTAAATGCACAAACAGTAATTTCTCCACATTGCAAGGTGCAATTCTGAAATTTTTTGCTTTTTCCTGCTCCTCTTAGCATGATAAAGAAGATTCAAAGAGAGTGAGATGCCAGCTCCTTTCATTCAGTCAGTAGCTTCAAACATTTCTGGTATATGAATAACATGATGTTTTTCAATGGCAAAAATCAATGAATATTGTAAATGCACAAACAGTAATTTCTCCGCATTGCAAGGTGCAATTCTGAAATTTTTTGCTTTTTCCTGCTCCTCTTAGCATGATAAAGAAGATTCAAATAGAGTGAGATGCCAGCTCCTTTCATTCAGTCAGTAGCTTCAATCATTTCTGGACGTTTTTCAATGGCAAAAATCAATGAATATTGTAAATGCACAAACAGTAATTTCTCCGCATTGCAAGGTGCAATTCTGAAATTTTTTGCTTTTTCCTGCTCCTCTTAGCATGATAAAGAAGATTCAAAGAGAGTGAGATGTCAGCTCCTTTCATTCAGTCAGTAGCTTCAAACATTTCTGGTATATGAATAACATGATGTTTTTCAATGGCAAAAATCAATGAATATTGTAAATGCACAAACAGTAATTTCTCCGCATTGCAAGGTGCAATTCTGAAATTTTTTGCTTTTTCCTGCTCCTCTTAGCATGATAAAGAAGATTCAAAGAGAGTGAGATGCCAGCTCCTTTCATTCAGTCAGTAGCTTCAATCATTTCTGGACGTTTTTCAATGGCAAAAATCAATGAATATTGTAAATGCACAAACAGTAATTTCTCCGCATTGCAAGGTGCAATTCTGAAATTTTTTGCTTTTTCCTGCTCCTCTTAGCATGATAAAGAAGATTCAAAGAGAGTGAGATGCCAGCTCCTTTCATTCAGTCAGTAGCTTCAAACATTTCTGGTATATGAATAACATGATGTTTTTCAATGGCAAAAATCAATGAATATTGTAAATGCACAAACAGTAATTTCTCCGCATTGCAAGGTGCAAGTCTGAAATTTTTTGCTTTTTCCTGCTCCTCTTAGCATGATAAAGAAGATTCAAAGAGAGTGAGATGCCAGCTCCTTTCATTCAGTCAGTAGCTTCAATCATTTCTGGATGTTTTTCAATGGCAAAAATCAATGAATATTGTAAATGCACAAACTGTAATTTCTCCGTATTGCAAGGTGCAATTCTGAAATTTTTTGCTTTTTCCTGCTACTCTTAGCATGATAAAGAAGATTCAAAGAGAGTGAGATGCCAGCTCCTTTCATTCAGTCAGTAGCTTCAATCATTTCTGGACGTTTTTCAATGGCAAAAATCAATGAATATTGTAAATGCACAAACAGTAATTTCTCCGCATTGCAAGGTGCAATTCTGAAATTTTTTGCTTTTTCCCGCTCCTCTTAGCATGATAAAGAAGATTGAAAGAGAGTGAGGTGCCAGCTCCTTTCATTCAGTCAGTAGCTTCAAACATTTCTGGTATATGAATAACATGTTTTTCAATGGCAAAAATCAATGAATATTGTAAATGCACAAACAGTAATTTCTCCGCATTGCAAGGTGCAATTCTGAAATTTTTTGATTTTTCCTGCTCCTCTTAGCATGATAAAGAAGATTCAAAGAGAGTGAGATGCCAGCTCCTTTCATTCAGTCAGTAGCTTCAATCATTTCTGGACGTTTTTCAATGGCAAAAATCAATGAATATTGTAAATGCACAAACAGTAATTTCTCCGCATTGCAAGGTGCAATTCTGAAATTTTTTGCTTTTTCCTGCTCCTCTTAGCATGATAAAGAAGATTCAAAGAGAGTGAGATGCCAGCTCCTTTCATTCAGTCAGTAGCTTCAAACATTTCTGGTATATGAATAACATGATGTTTTTCAATGGCAAAAATCAATGAATATTGTAAATGCACAAACAGTAATTTCTCCGCATTGCAAGGTGCAATTCTGAAATTTTTTGCTTTTTCCTGCTCCTCTTAGCATGATAAAGAAGATTCAAAGAGAGTGAGATGCCAGCTCCTTTCATTCAGTCAGTAGCTTCAAACATTTCTGGTATATGAATAACATGATGTTTTTCAATGGCAAAAATCAATGAATATTGTAAATGCACAAACAGTAATTTCTCCGCATTGCAAGGTGCAAGTCTGAAATTTTTTGCTTTTTCCTGCTCCTCTTAGCATGATAAAGAAGATTCAAAGAGAGTGAGATGCCAGCTCCTTTCATTCAGTCAGTAGCTTCAAACATTTCTGGTATATGAATAACATGATGTTTTTCAATGGCAAAAATCAATGAATATTGTAAATGCACAAACAGTAATTTCTCCGCATTGCAAGGTGCAATTCTGAAATTTTTTGCTTTTTCCTGCTCCTCTTAGCATGATAAAGAAGATTCAAAGAGAGTGAGATGCCAGCTCCTTTCATTCAGTCAGTAGCTTCAATCATTTCTGGATGTTTTTCAATGGCAAAAATCAATGAATATTGTAAATGCACAAACTGTAATTTCTCCGCATTGCAAGGTGCAATTCTGAAATTTTTTGCTTTTTCCTGCTCCTCTTAGCATGATAAAGAAGATTCAAAGAGAGTGAGATGCCAGCTCCTTTCATTCAGTCAGTAGCTTCAATCATTTCTGGACGTTTTTCAGTGGCAAAAATCAATGAATATTGTAAATGCACAAACAGTAATTTCTCCGCATTGCAAGGTGCAATTCTGAAATTTTTTGCTTTTTCCTGCTCCTCTTAGCATGATAAAGAAGATTCAAAGAGAGTGAGATGCCAGCTCCTTTCATTCAGTCAGTACCTTCAATCATTTCTGGACGTTTTTCAATGGCAAAAATCAATGAATATTGTAAATGCACAAACAGTAATTTCTCCGCATTGCAAGGTGCAAGTCTGAAATTTTTTGCTTTTTCCTGCTCCTCTTAGCATGATAAAGAAGATTCAAAGAGAGTGAGATGCCAGCTACTTTCATTCAGTCAGTAGCTTCAATCATTTCTGGACGTTTTTCAATGGTAAAAATCAATGAATATTGTAAATGCACAAACAGTAATTTCTCCACATTGCAAGGTGCAATTCTGAAATTTTTTGCTTTTTCCTGCTCCTCTTAGCATGATAAAGAAGATTCAAAGAGAGTGAGATGCCAGCTCCTTTCATTCAGTCAATAGCTTCAAACATTTCTGGTATATGAATAACGATGTTTTTCAATGGCAAAAATCAATGAATATTGTAAATGCACAAACAGTAATTTCTCCACATTGCAAGGTGCAATTCTGAAATTTTTTGCTTTTTCCTGCTCCTCTTAGCATGATAAAGAAGATTCAAAGAGAGTGAGATGCCAGCTCCTTTCATTCAGTCAGTAGCTTCAATCATTTCTGGACGTTTTTCAATGGCAAAAATCAATGAATATTGTAAATGCACAAACAGTAATTTCTCCGCATTGCAAGGTGCAATTCTGAAATTTTTTGCTTTTTCCTGCTCCTCTTAGCATGATAAAGAAGATTCAAAGAGAGTGAGATGTCAGCTCCTTTCATTCAGTCAGTAGCTTCAAACATTTCTGGTATATGAATAACATGATGTTTTTCAATGGCAAAAATCAATGAATATTGTAAATGCACAAACAGTAATTTCTCCGCATTGCAAGGTGCAATTCTGAAATTTTTTGCTTTTTCCTGCTCCTCTTAGCATGATAAAGAAGATTCAAAGAGAGTGAGATGCCAGCTCCTTTCATTCAGTCAGTAGCTTCAATCATTTCTGGACGTTTTTCAATGGCAAAAATCAATGAATATTGTAAATGCACAAACAGTAATTTCTCCGCATTGCAAGGTGCAATTATGAAATTTTTTGCTTTTTCCTGCTCCTCTTAGCATGATAAAGAAGATTCAAAGAGAGTGAGATGCCAGCTCCTTTCATTCAGTCAGTAGCTTCAAACATTTCTGGTATATGAATAACATGATGTTTTTCAATGGCAAAAATCAATGAATATTGTAAATGCACAAACAGTAATATCTCCACATTGCACGGTGCAATTCTGAAATTTTTAGCTTTTTCCTGTTAATCCTAGCATGATAAAGAAGATTCAAAGAGAGTGAGATGCCAGCTCCTTTCATTCAGTCAGTAGCTTCAAACATTTCTGGTATATGAAAAACATGTTTTTCAATGGCAAAAATCAATGAATATTGTAAATGCACAAACAGTAATATCTCCACATTGCAAGGTGCAATTCTGAAATTTTTTGCTTTTTCCTGCTAATCCTAGCATGATAAAGAAGATTCAAAGAGAGTGAGATGCCAGCTCCTTTCATTCAGTCAGTAGCTTCAAACATTTCTGGTATATGAAAAACATGTTTTTCAATGGCAAAACTCAATGAATATTGTAAATGCACAAACAGTAATATCTCAACATTGCACGGTGCAATTCTGAAATTTTTAGCTTTTTCCTGTTAATCCTAGCATGATAAAGATTCAAAGAGAGTGAGATGCCAGCTCCTTTCATTCAGTCAGTAGCTTCAAACATTTCTGGTATATGAAAAACATGTTTTTCAATGGCAAAAATCAATGAATATTGTAAATGCACAAACAGTAATATCTCCACATTGCAAGGTGCAATTCTGAAATTTTTGCTTTTTCCTGTTAATCCTAGCATGATAAAGAAGATTCAAAGAGAGTGAGATGCCAGCTCCTTTCATTCAGTCAGTAGCTTCAAACATTTCTGGTATATGAAAAACATGTTTTTCAATGGCAAAAATCAATGAATATTGTAAATGCACAAACAGTAATATCTCCACATTGCAAGGTGCAATTCTGAAATTTTTTGCTTTTTCCTGCTAATCCTAGCATGATAAAGAAGATTCAAAGAGAGTGAGATGCCAGCTCCTTTCATTCAGTCAGTAGCTTCAAACATTTCTGGTATATGAAAAACATGTTTTTCAATGGCAAAAATCAATGAATATTGTAAATGCACAAACAGTAATATCTCCACATTGCACGGTGCAATTCTGAAATTTTTAGCTTTTTCCTGTTAATCCTAGCATGATAAAGAAGATTCAAAGAGAGTGAGATGCCAGCTCCTTTCATTCAGTCAGTAGCTTCAAACATTTCTGGTATATGAAAAACATGTTTTTCAATGGCAAAAATCAATGAATATTGTAAATGCACAAACAGTAATATCTCCACATTGCAAGGTGCAATTCTGAAATTTTTTGCTTTTTCCTGCTAATCCTAGCATGATAAAGATTCAAAGAGAGTGAGATGCCAGCTCCTTTCATTCAGTCAGTAGCTTCAAACATTTCTGGTATATGAAAAACATGTTTTTCAATGGCAAAAATCAATGAATATTGTAAATGCACAAACAGTAATATCTCCACATTGCACGGTGCAATTCTGAAATTTTTAGCTTTTTCCTGTTAATCCTAGCATGATAAAGAAGATTCAAAGAGAGTGAGATGCCAGCTCCTTTCATTCAGTCAGTAGCTTCAAACATTTCTGGTATATGAAAAACATGTTTTTCAATGGCAAAAATCAATGAATATTGTAAATGCACAAACAGTAATATCTCCACATTGCAAGGTGCAATTCTGAAATTCTTTGCTTTTTCCTGTTAATCCTAGCATGATAAAGAAGATTCAAAGAGAGTGAGATGCCAGCTCCTTTCATTCAGTCAGTAGCTTCAAACATTTCTGGTATATGAAAAACATGTTTTTCAATGGCAAAAATCAATGAATATTGTAAATGCACAAACAGTAATATCTCCACATTGCACGGTGCAATTCTGAAATTTTTAGCTTTTTCCTGTTAATCCTAGCATGATAAAGATTCAAAGAGAGTGAGATGCCAGCTCCTTTCATTCAGTCAGTAGCTTCAAACATTTCTGGTATATGAAAAACATGTTTTTCAATGGCAAAAATCAATGAATATTGTAAATGCACAAACAGTAATATCTCCACATTGCAAGGTGCAATTCTGAAATTTTTTGCTTTTTCCTGCTAATCCTAGCATGATAAAGAAGATTCAAAGAGAGTGAGATGCCAGCTCCTTTCATTCAGTCAGTAGCTTCAAACATTTCTGGTATATGAAAAACATGTTTTTCAATGGCAAAAATCAATGAATATTGTAAATGCACAAACAGTAATATCTCCACATTGCACGGTGCAATTCTGAAATTTTTAGCTTTTTCCTGTTAATCCTAGCATGATAAAGAAGATTCAAAGAGAGTGAGATGCCAGCTCCTTTCATTCAGTCAGTAGCTTCAAACATTTCTGGTATATGAAAAACATGTTTTTCAATGGCAAAAATCAATGAATATTGTAAATGCACAAACAGTAATATCTCCACATTGCACGGTGCAATTCTGAAATTTTTAGCTTTTTCCTGTTAATCCTAGCATGATAAAGAAGATTCAAAGAGAGTGAGATGCCAGCTCCTTTCATTCAGTCAGTAGCTTCAAACATTTCTGGTATATGAAAAACATGTTTTTCAATGGCAAAAATCAATGAATATTGTAAATGCACAAACAGTAATATCTCCACATTGCAAGGTGCAATTCTGAAATTTTTTGCTTTTTCCTGCTAATCCTAGCATGATAAAGAAGATTCAAAGAGAGTGAGATGCCAGCTCCTTTCATTCAGTCAGTAGCTTCAAACATTTCTGGTATATGAAAAACATGTTTTTCAATGGCAAAAATCAATGAATATTGTAAATGCACAAACAGTAATATCTCCACATTGCACGGTGCAATTCTGAAATTTTTAGCTTTTTCCTGTTAATCCTAGCATGATAAAGAAGATTCAAAGAGAGTGAGATGCCAGCTCCTTTCATTCAGTCAGTAGCTTCAAACATTTCTGGTATATGAAAAACATGTTTTTCAATGGCAAAAATCAATGAATATTGTAAATGCACAAACAGTAATATCTCCACATTGCAAGGTGCAATTCTGAAATTTTTTGCTTTTTCCTGTTAATCCTAGCATGATAAAGAAGATTCAAAGAGAGTGAGATGCCAGCTCCTTTCATTCAGTCAGTAGCTTCAAACATTTCTGGTATATGAAAAACATGTTTTTCAATGGCAAAAATCAATGAATATTGTAAATGCACAAACAGTAATATCTCCACATTGCAAGGTGCAATTCTGAAATTTTTTGCTTTTTCCTGCTAATCCTAGCATGATAAAGAAGATTCAAAGAGAGTGAGATGCCAGCTCCTTTCATTCAGTCAGTAGCTTCAAACATTTCTGGTATATGAAAAACATGTTTTTCAATGGCAAAAATCAATGAATATTGTAAATGCACAAACAGTAATATCTCCACATTGCACGGTGCAATTCTGAAATTTTTAGCTTTTTCCTGTTAATCCTAGCATGATAAAGAAGATTCAAAGAGAGTGAGATGCCAGCTCCTTTCATTCAGTCAGTAGCTTCAAACATTTCTGGTATATGAAAAACATGTTTTTCAATGGCAAAAATCAATGAATATTGTAAATGCACAAACAGTAATATCTCCACATTGCACGGTGCAATTCTGAAATTTTTAGCTTTTTCCTGTTAATCCTAGCATGATAAAGAAGATTCAAAGAGAGTGAGATGCCAGCTCCTTTCATTCAGTCAGTAGCTTCAAACATTTCTGGTATATGAAAAACATGTTTTTCAATGGCAAAAATCAATGAATATTGTAAATGCACAAACAGTAATATCTCCACATTGCAAGGTGCAATTCTGAAATTTTTTGCTTTTTCCTGCTAATCCTAGCATGATAAAGATTCAAAGAGAGTGAGATGCCAGCTCCTTTCATTCAGTCAGTAGCTTCAAACATTTCTGGTATATGAAAAACATGTTTTTCAATGGCAAAAATCAATGAATATTGTAAATGCACAAACAGTAATATCTCCACATTGCACGGTGCAATTCTGAAATTTTTAGCTTTTTCCTGTTAATCCTAGCATGATAAAGAAGATTCAAAGAGAGTGAGATGCCAGCTCCTTTCATTCAGTCAGTAGCTTCAAACATTTCTGGTATATGAAAAACATGTTTTTCAATGGCAAAAATCAATTAATATTGTAAATGCACAAACAGTAATATCTCCACATTGCAAGGTGCAATTCTGAAATTCTTTGCTTTTTCCTGTTAATCCTAGCATGATAAAGAAGATTCAAAGAGAGTGAGATGCCAGCTCCTTTCATTCAGTCAGTAGCTTCAAACATTTCTGGTATATGAAAAACATGTTTTTCAATGGCAAAAATCAATGAATATTGTAAATGCACAAACAGTAATATCTCCACATTGCACGGTGCAATTCTGAAATTTTTAGCTTTTTCCTGTTAATCCTAGCATGATAAAGAAGATTCAAAGAGAGTGAGATGCCAGCTCCTTTCATTCAGTCAGTAGCTTCAAACATTTCTGGTATATGAAAAACATGTTTTTCAATGGCAAAAATCAATGAATATTGTAAATGCACAAACAGTAATATCTCCACATTGCAAGGTGCAATTCTGAAATTTTTTGCTTTTTCCTGCTAATCCTAGCATGATAAAGAAGATTCAAAGAGAGTGAGATGCCAGCTCCTTTCATTCAGTCAGTAGCTTCAAACATTTCTGGTATATGAAAAACATGTTTTTCAATGGCAAAAATCAATGAATATTGTAAATGCACAAACAGTAATATCTCCACATTGCACGGTGCAATTCTGAAATTTTTAGCTTTTTCCTGTTAATCCTAGCATGATAAAGAAGATTCAAAGAGTGAGATGCCAGCTCCTTTCATTCAGTCAGTAGCTTCAAACATTTCTGGTATATGAAAAACATGTTTTTCAATGGCAAAAATCAATGAATATTGTAAATGCACAAACAGTAATATCTCCACATTGCAAGGTGCAATTCTGAAATTTTTTGCTTTTTCCTGTTAATCCTAGCATGATAAAGAAGATTCAAAGAGAGTGAGATGCCAGCTCCTTTCATTCAGTCAGTAGCTTCAAACATTTCTGGTATATGAAAAACATGTTTTTCAATGGCAAAAATCAATGAATATTGTAAATGCACAAACAGTAATATCTCCACATTGCAAGGTGCAATTCTGAAATTTTTTGCTTTTTCCTGCTAATCCTAGCATGATAAAGAAGATTCAAAGAGAGTGAGATGCCAGCTCCTTTCATTCAGTCAGCAGCTTCAAACATTTCTGTTATATGAAAAACATGTTTTTCAATGGCAAAAATCAATGAATATTGTAAATGCACAAACAGTAATATCTCCACATTGCACGGTGCAATTCTGAAATTTTTAGCTTTTTCCTGTTAATCCTAGCATGATAAAGAAGATTCAAAGAGAGTGAGATGCCAGCTCCTTTCATTCAGTCAGTAGCTTCAAACATTTCTGGTATATGAAAAACATGTTTTTCAATGGCAAAAATCAATGAATATTGTAAATGCACAAACAGTAATATCTCCACATTGCAAGGTGCAATTCTGAAATTTTTTGCTTTTTCCTGCTAATCCTAGCATGATAAAGAAGATTCAAAGAGAGTGAGATGCCAGCTCCTTTCATTCAGTCAGTAGCTTCAAACATTTCTGGTATATGAAAAACATGTTTTTCAATGGCAAAAATCAATGAATATTGTAAATGCACAAACAGTAATATCTCCACATTGCACGGTGCAATTCTGAAATTTTTAGCTTTTTCCTGTTAATCCTAGCATGATAAAGAAGATTCAAAGAGAGTGAGATGCCAGCTCCTTTCATTCAGTCAGTAGCTTCAAACATTTCTGGTATATGAAAAACATGTTTTTCAATGGCAAAAATCAATGAATATTGTAAATGCACAAACAGTAATATCTCCACATTGCAAGGTGCAATTCTGAAATTTTTTGCTTTTTCCTGTTAATCCTAGCATGATAAAGAAGATTCAAAGAGAGTGAGATGCCAGCTCCTTTCATTCAGTCAGTAGCTTCAAACATTTCTGGTATATGAAAAACATGTTTTTCAATGGCAAAAATCAATGAATATTGTAAATGCACAAACAGTAATATCTCCACATTGCAAGGTGCAATTCTGAAATTTTTTGCTTTTTCCTGCTAATCCTAGCATGATAAAGAAGATTCAAAGAGAGTGAGATGCCAGCTCCTTTCATTCAGTCAGTAGCTTCAAACATTTCTGGTATATGAAAAACATGTTTTTCAATGGCAAAAATCAATGAATATTGTAAATGCACAAACAGTAATATCTCCACATTGCAAGGTGCAATTCTGAAATTTTTTGCTTTTTCCTGCTAATCCTAGCATGATAAAGAAGATTCAAAGAGAGTGAGATGCCAGCTCCTTTCATTCAGTCAGTAGCTTCAAACATTTCTGGTATATGAAAAACATGTTTTTCAATGGCAAAAATCAATGAATATTGTAAATGCACAAACAGTAATATCTCCACATTGCACGGTGCAATTCTGAAATTTTTAGCTTTTTCCTGTTAATCCTAGCATGATAAAGAAGATTCAAAGAGAGTGAGATGCCAGCTCCTTTCATTCAGTCAGTAGCTTCAAACATTTCTGGTATATGAAAAACATGTTTTTCAATGGCAAAAATCAATGAATATTGTAAATGCACAAACAGTAATATCTCCACATTGCAAGGTGCAATTCTGAAATTTTTTGCTTTTTCCTGTTAATCCTAGCATGATAAAGAAGATTCAAAGAGAGTGAGATGCCAGCTCCTTTCATTCAGTCAGTAGCTTCAAACATTTCTGGTATATGAAAAACATGTTTTTCAATGGCAAAAATCAATGAATATTGTAAATGCACAAACAGTAATATCTCCACATTGCAAGGTGCAATTCTGAAATTTTTTGCTTTTTCCTGCTAATCCTAGCATGATAAAGAAGATTCAAAGAGAGTGAGATGCCAGCTCCTTTCATTCAGTCAGTAGCTTCAAACATTTCTGGTATATGAAAAACATGTTTTTCAATGGCAAAAATCAATGAATATTGTAAATGCACAAACAGTAATATCTCCACATTGCACGGTGCAATTCTGAAATTTTTAGCTTTTTCCTGTTAATCCTAGCATGATAAAGAAGATTCAAAGAGAGTGAGATGCCAGCTCCTTTCATTCAGTCAGTAGCTTCAAACATTTCTGGTATATGAAAAACATGTTTTTCAATGGCAAAAATCAATGAATATTGTAAATGCACAAACAGTAATATCTCCACATTGCAAGGTGCAATTCTGAAATTTTTTGCTTTTTCCTGCTAATCCTAGCATGATAAAGAAGATTCAAAGAGAGTGAGATGCCAGCTCCTTTCATTCAGTCAGTAGCTTCAAACATTTCTGGTATATGAAAAACATGTTTTTCAATGGCAAAAATCAATGAATATTGTAAATGCACAAACAGTAATATCTCCACATTGCAAGGTGCAATTCTGAAATTTTTTGCTTTTTCCTGCTAATCCTAGCATGATAAAGAAGATTCAAAGAGAGTGAGATGCCAGCTCCTTTCATTCAGTCAGTAGCTTCAAACATTTCTGGTATATGAAAAACATGTTTTTCAATGGCAAAAATCAATGAATATTGTAAATGCACAAACAGTAATATCTCCACATTGCACGGTGCAATTCTGAAATTTTTAGCTTTTTCCTGTTAATCCTAGCATGATAAAGAAGATTCAAAGAGAGTGAGATGCCAGCTCCTTTCATTCAGTCAGTAGCTTCAAACATTTCTGGTATATGAAAAACATGTTTTTCAATGGCAAAAATCAATGAATATTGTAAATGCACAAACAGTAATATCTCCACATTGCAAGGTGCAATTCTGAAATTTTTTGCTTTTTCCTGCTAATCCTAGCATGATAAAGAAGATTCAAAGAGAGTGAGATGCCAGCTCCTTTCATTCAGTCAGTAGCTTCAAACATTTCTGGTATATGAAAAACATGTTTTTCAATGGCAAAAATCAATGAATATTGTAAATGCACAAACAGTAATATCTCCACATTGCACGGTGCAATTCTGAAATTTTTAGCTTTTTCCTGTTAATCCTAGCATGATAAAGAAGATTCAAAGAGAGTGAGATGCCAGCTCCTTTCATTCAGTCAGTAGCTTCAAACATTTCTGGTATATGAAAAACATGTTTTTCAATGGCAAAAATCAATGAATATTGTAAATGCACAAACAGTAATATCTCCACATTGCAAGGTGCAATTCTTTAATTTTTTGCTTTTTCCTGTTAATCCTAGCATGATAAAGAAGATTCAAAGAGAGTGAGATGCCAGCTCCTTTCATTCAGTCAGTAGCTTCAAACATTTCTGGTATATGAAAAACATGTTTTTCAATGGCAAAAATCAATGAATATTGTAAATGCACAAACAGTAATATCTCCACATTGCAAGGTGCAATTCTGAAAATTTTTGCTTTTTCCTGCTAATCCTAGCATGATAAAGAAGATTCAAAGAGAGTGAGATGCCAGCTCCTTTCATTCAGTCAGTAGCTTCAAACATTTCTGGTATATGAAAAACATGTTTTTCAATGGCAAAAATCAATGAATATTGTAAATGCACAAACAGTAATATCTCCACATTGCACGGTGCAATTCTGAAATTTTTAGCTTTTTCCTGTTAATCCTAGCATGATAAAGAAGATTCAAAGAGAGTGAGATGCCAGCTCCTTTCATTCAGTCAGTAGCTTCAAACATTTCTGGTATATGAAAAACATGTTTTTCAATGGCAAAAATCAATGAATATTGTAAATGCACAAACAGTAATATCTCCACATTGCAAGGTGCAATTCTGAAATTTTTTGCTTTTTCCTGTTAATCCTAGCATGATAAAGAAGATTCAAAGAGAGTGAGATGCCAGCTCCTTTCATTCAGTCAGTAGCTTCAAACATTTCTGGTATATGAAAAACATGTTTTTCAATGGCAAAAATCAATGAATATTGTAAATGCACAAACAGTAATTTCTCCGCATTGCAAGGTGCAAGTCTGAAATTTTTTGCTTTTTCCTGCTCCTCTTAGCATGATAAAGAAGATTCAAAGAGAGTGAGATGCCAGCTCCTTTCATTCAGTCAGTAGCTTCAATCATTTCTGGACGTTTTTCAATGGCAAAAATCAATGAATATTGTAAATGCACAAACAGTAATTTCTCCGCATTGCAAGGTGCAATTCTGAAATTTTTTGCTTTTTCCTGCTCCTCTTAGCATGATAAAGAAGATTCAAAGAGAGTGAGATGCCAGCTCCTTTCATTCAGTCAGTAGCTTCAAACATTTCTGGTATATGAATAACATGATGTTTTTCAATGGCAAAAATCAATGAATATTGTAAATGCACAAACAGTAATTTCTCCGCATTGCAAGGTGCAAGTCTGAAATTTTTTGCTTTTTCCTGCTCCTCTTAGCATGATAAAGAAGATTCAAAGAGAGTGAGATGCCAGTTACTTTCATGCAGTCAGTAGCTTCAATCATTTCTGGACGTTTTTCAATGGTAAAAATCAATGAATATTGTAAATGCACAAACAGTAATTTCTCCACATTGCAAGGTGCAATTCTGAAATTTTTTGCTTTTTCCTGCTCCTCTTAGCATGATAAAGAAGATTCAAAGAGAGTGAGATGCCAGCTCCTTTCAGTCAGTAGCTTCAAACATTTCTGGTATATGAATAACATGATGTTTTTCAATGGCAAAAATCAATGAATATTGTAAATGCACAAACAGTAATTTCTCCGCATTGCAAGGTGCAATTCTGAAATTTTTTGCTTTTTCCTGCTCCTCTTAGCATGATAAAGAAGATTCAAAGAGAGTGAGATGCCAGCTCCTTTCATTCAGTCAGTAGCTTCAAACATTTCTGGTATATGAATAACATGATGTTTTTCAATGGCAAAAATCAATGAATATTGTAAATGCACAAACAGTAATTTCTCCGCATTGCAAGGTGCAATTCTGAAATTTTTTGCTTTTTCCTGCTCCTCTTAGCATGATAAAGAAGATTCAAAAAGAGTGAGATGCCAGCTCCTTTCATTCAGTCAGTAGCTTCAATCATTTCTGGATGTTTTTCAATGGCAAAAATCAATGAATATTGTAAATGCACAAACAGTAATTTCTCCGCATTGCAAGGTGCAATTCTGAAATTTTTTGCTTTTTCCTGCTCCTCTTAGCATGATAAAGAAGATTCAAAGAGAGTGAGATGTCAGCTCCTTTCATTCAGTCAGTAGCTTCAAACATTTCTGGTATATGAATAACATGATGTTTTTCAATGGCAAAAATCAATGAATATTGTAAATGCACAAACAGTAATTTCTCCGCATTGCAAGGTGCAATTCTGAAATTTTTTGCTTTTTCCTGCTCCTCTTAGCATGATAAAGAAGATTCAAAGAGAGTGAGATGCCAGCTCCTTTCATTCAGTCAGTAGCTTCAATCATTTCTGGATGTTTTTCAATGGCAAAAATCAATGAATATTGTAAATGCACAAACAGTAATTTCTCCGCATTGCAAGGTGCAATTCTGAAATTTTTTGCTTTTTCCTGCTCCTCTTAGCATGATAAAGAAGATTCAAAGAGAGTGAGATGCCAGCTCCTTTCATTCAGTCAGTAGCTTCAATCATTTCTGGTATATGAATAACATGATGTTTTTCAATGGCAAAAATCAATGAATATTGTAAATGCACAAACAGTAATTTCTCCGCATTGCAAGGTGCAATTCTGAAATTTTTTGCCTTTTCCTGCTCCTCTTAGCATGATAAAGAAGATTCAAAGAGAGTGAGATGCCAGCTCCTTTCATTCAGTCAGTAGCTTCAATCATTTCTGGACGTTTTTCAATGGCAAAAATCAATGAATATTGTAAATGCACAAACAGTAATTTCTCCGCATTGCAAGGTGCAATTCTGAAATTTTTTGCTTTTTCCTGCTCCTCTTAGCATGATAAAGAAGATTCAAAGAGAGTGAGATGCCAGCTCCTTTCATTCAGTCAGTAGCTTCAAACATTTCTGGTATATGAATAACATGATGTTTTTCAATGGCAAAAATCAATGAATATTGTAAATGCACAAACAGTAATTTCTCCGCATTGCAAGGTGCAATTCTGAAATTTTTTGCCTTTTCCTGCTCCTCTTAGCATGATAAAGAAGATTCAAAGAGAGTGAGATGCCAGCTCCTTTCATTCAGTCAGTAGCTTCAATCATTTCTGGACGTTTTTCAATGGCAAAAATCAATGAATATTGTAAATGCACAAACAGTAATTTCTCCGCATTGCAAGGTGCAATTCTGAAATTTTTTGCTTTTTCCTGCTCCTCTTAGCATGATAAAGAAGATTCAAAGAGAGTGAGATGCCAGCTCCTTTCATTCAGTCAGTAGCTTCAAACATTTCTGGTATATGAATAACATGATGTTTTTCAATGGCAAAAATCAATGAATATTGTAAATGCACAAACAGTAATTTCTCCGCATTGCAAGGTGCAATTCTGAAATTTTTGGCTTTTTCCTGCTCCTCTTAGCATGATAAAGAAGATTCAAAGAGAGTGAGATGCCAGCTCCTTTCATTCAGTCAGTAGCTTCAATCATTTCTGGACGTTTTTCAATGGCAAAAATCAATGAATATTGTAAATGCACAAACAGTAATTTCTCCGCATTGCAAGGTGCAATTCTGAAATTTTTTGCTTTTTCCTGCTCCTCTTAGCATGATAAAGAAGATTCAAAGAGAGTGAGATGCCAGCTCCTTTCATTCAGTCAGTAGCTTCAATCATTTCTGGTATATGAATAACATGATGTTTTTCAATGGCAAAAATAAATGAATATTGTAAATGCACAAACAGTAATTTCTCCGCATTGCAAGGTGCAATTCTGAAATTTTTTGCTTTTTCCTGCTCCTCTTAGCATGATAAAGAAGATTCAAAGAGAGTGAGATGCCAGCTCCTTTCATTCAGTCAGTAGCTTCAATCATTTCTGGTATATGAATAACATGATGTTTTTCAATGGCAAAAATCAATGAATATTGTAAATGCACAAACAGTAATTTCTCCGCATTGCAAGGTGCAATTCTGAAATTTTTTGCCTTTTCCTGCTCCTCTTAGCATGATAAAGAAGATTCAAAGAGAGTGAGATGCCAGCTCCTTTCATTCAGTCAGTAGCTTCAATCATTTCTGGATGTTTTTCAATGGCAAAAATCAATGAATATTGTAAATGCACAAACAGTAATTTCTCCGCATTGCAAGGTGCAATTCTGAAATTTTTTGCTTTTTCCTGCTCCTCTTAGCATGATAAAGAAGATTCAAAGAGAGTGAGATGCCAGCTCCTTTCATTCAGTCAGTAGCTTCAATCATTTCTGGACGTTTTTCAATGGCAAAAATCAATGAATATTGTAAATGCACAAACAGTAATTTCTCCGCATTGCAAGGTGCAATTCTGAAATTTTTTGCTTTTTTCTGCTCCTCTTAGCATGATAAAGAAGATTCAAAGAGAGTGAGATGCCAGCTCCTTTCATTCAGTCAGTAGCTTCAATCATTTCTGGTATATGAATAACATGATGTTTTTCAATGGCAAAAATCAATGAATATTGTAAATGCACAAACAGTAATTTCTCCGCATTGCAAGGTGCAATTCTGAAATTTTTTGCTTTTTCCTGCTCCTCTTAGCATGATAAAGAAGATTCAAAGAGAGTGAGATGCCAGCTCCTTTCATTCAGTCAGTAGCTTCAATCATTTCTGGACGTTTTTCAATGGCAAAAATCAATGAATATTGTAAATGCACAAACAGTAATTTCTCCGCATTGCAAGGTGCAATTCTGAAATTTTTTGCTTTTTCCTGCTCCTCTTAGCATGATAAAGAAGATTCAAAGAGAGTGAGATGCCAGCTCCTTTCATTCAGTCAGTAGCTTCAATCATTTCTGGTATATGAATAACATGATGTTTTTCAATGGCAAAAATCAATGAATATTGTAAATGCACAAACAGTAATTTCTCCGCATTGCAAGGTGCAATTCTGAAATTTTTTGCTTTTTCCTGCTCCTCTTAGCATGATAAAGAAGATTCAAAGAGAGTGAGATGCCAGCTCCTTTAATTCAGTCAGTAGCTTCAATCATTTCTGGACGTTTTTCAATGGCAAAAATCAATGAATATTGTAAATGCACAAACAGTAATTTCTCCGCATTGCAAGGTGCAATTCTGAAATTTTTTGCTTTTTCCTGCTCCTCTTAGCATGATAAAGAAGATTCAAAGAGAGTGAGATGCCAGCTCCTTTCATTCAGTCAGTAGCTTCAAACATTTCTGGAATATGAATAACATGATGTTTTTCAATGGCAAAAATCAATGAATATTGTAAATGCACAAACAGTAATTTCTCCGCATTGCAAGGTGCAATTCTGAAATTTTTTGCTTTTTCCTGCTCCTCTTAGCATGATAAAGAAGATTCAAAGAGAGTGAGATGCCAGCTCCTTTCATTCAGTCAGTAGCTTCAATCATTTCTGGACGTTTTTCAATGGCAAAAATCAATGAATATTGTAAATGCACAAACAGTAATTTCTCCGCATTGCAAGGTGCAATTCTGAAATTTTTTGCTTTTTCCTGCTCCTCTTAGCATGATAAAGAAGATTCAAAGAGAATGAGATGCCAGCTCCTTTCATTCAGTCAGTAGCTTCAATCATTTCTGGACGTTTTTCAACGGCAAAAATCAATGAATATTGTAAATGCACAAACAGTAATTTCTCCGCATTGCAAGGTGCAATTCTGAAATTTTTTGCTTTTTCCTGCTCCTCTTAGCATGATAAAGAAGATTCAAAGAGAGTGAGATGCCAGCTCCTTTCATTCAGTCAGTAGCTTCAATCATTTCTGGACGTTTTTCAATAGCAAAAATCAATGAATATTGTAAATGCACAAACAGTAATTTCTCCGCATTGCAAGGTGCAATTCTGAAATTTTTTGCTTTTTCCTGCTCCTCTTAGCATGATAAAGAAGATTCAAAGAGAGTGAGATGCCAGCTCCTTTAATTCAGTCAGTAGCTTCAATCATTTCTGGACGTTTTTCAATGGCAAAAATCAATGAATATTGTAAATGCACAAACAGTAATTTCTCCGCATTGCAAGGTGCAATTCTGAAATTTTTTGCTTTTTCCTGCTCCTCTTAGCATGATAAAGAAGATTCAAAGAGAGTGAGATGCCAGCTCCTTTCATTCAGTCAGTAGCTTCAAACATTTCTGGAATATGAATAACATGATGTTTTTCAATGGCAAAAATCAATGAATATTGTAAATGCACAAACAGTAATTTCTCCGCATTGCAAGGTGCAATTCTGAAATTTTTTGCTTTTTCCTGCTCCTCTTAGCATGATAAAGAAGATTCAAAGAGAGTGAGATGCCAGCTCCTTTCATTCAGTCAGTAGCTTCAATCATTTCTGGACGTTTTTCAATGGCAAAAATCAATGAATATTGTAAATGCACAAACAGTAATTTCTCCGCATTGCAAGGTGCAATTCTGAAATTTTTTGCTTTTTCCTGCTCCTCTTAGCATGATAAAGAAGATTCAAAGAGAATGAGATGCCAGCTCCTTTCATTCAGTCAGTAGCTTCAATCATTTCTGGACGTTTTTCAACGGCAAAAATCAATGAATATTGTAAATGCACAAACAGTAATTTCTCCGCATTGCAAGGTGCAATTCTGAAATTTTTTGCTTTTTCCTGCTCCTCTTAGCATGATAAAGAAGATTCAAAGAGAGTGAGATGCCAGCTCCTTTCATTCAGTCAGTAGCTTCAATCATTTCTGGACGTTTTTCAATAGCAAAAATCAATGAATATTGTAAATGCACAAACAGTAATTTCTCCGCATTGCAAGGTGCAATTCTGAAATTTTTTGCTTTTTCCTGCTCCTCTTAGCATGATAAAGAAGATTCAAAGAGAGTGAGATGCCAGCTCCTTTCATTCAGTCAGTAGCTTTAATCATTTCTGGACGTTTTTCAATGGCAAAAATCAATGAATATTGTAAATGCACAAACAGTAATTTCTCCGCATTGCAAGGTGCAATTCTGAAATTTTTTGCTTTTTCCTGCTCCTCTTAGCATGATAAAGAAGACTCAAAGAGAGTGAGATGCCAGCTCCTTTCATTCAGTCAGTAGCTTCAATCATTTCTGGACGTTTTTCAATGGCAAAAATCAATGAATATTGTAAATGCACAAGCAGTAATTTCTCCGCATTGCAAGGTGCAATTCTGAAATTTTTTGCTTTTTCCTGCTCCTCTTAGCATGATAAAGAAGATTCAAAGAGAGTGAGATGCCAGCTCCTTTCATTCAGTCAGTAGCTTCAATCATTTCTGGACGTTTTTCAATGGCAAAAATCAATGAATATTGTAAATGCACAAACAGTAATTTCTCCGCATTGCAAGGTGCAATTCTGAAATGTTTTGCTTTTTCCTGCTCCTCTTAGCATGAAAAAGAAGATTCAAAGAGCGTGAGATGCCAGCTCCTTTCATTCAGTCAGTAGCTTCAATCATTTCTGGTATATGAATAACATGATGTTTTTCAATGGCAAAAATCAATGAATATTGTAAATGCACAAACAGTAATTTCTCCGCATTGGAAGGTGCAATTCTGAATTTTTTTGCTTTTTCCTGCTCCTCTTAGCATGATAAAGAAGATTCAAAGAGAGTGAGATGCCAGCTCCTTTCATTCAGTCAGTAGCTTCAATCATTTCTGGACGTTTTTCAATGGCAAAAATCAATGAATATTGTAAATGCACAAACAGTAATTTCTCCGCATTGCAAGGTGCAATTCTGAAATTTTTTGCTTTTTCCTGCTCCTCTTAGCATGATAAAGAAGATTCAAAGAGAGTGAGATGCCAGCTCCTTTCAGTCAGTAGCTTCAATCATTTCTGGACATTATTCAATGGCAAAAATCAATGAATATTGTAAATGCACAAACAGTAATTTCTCCGCATTGCAAGGTGCAATTCTGAAATTTTTTGCTTTTTCCTGCTCCTCTTAGCATGATAAAGAAGATTCAAATAGAGTGAGATGCCAGCTCCTTTCATTCAGTCAGTAGCTTCAAACATTTCTGGTATATGAATAACATGATGTTTTTCAATGGCAAAAATCAATGAATATTGTAGATGCACAAACAGTAATTTCTCCGCATTGCAAGGTGCAATTCTGAAATTTTTTGCTTTTTCCTGCTCCTCTTAGCATGATAAAGAAGATTCAAAGAGACTGAGATGCCAGCTCCTTTCATTCAGTCAGTAGCTTCAATCATTTCTGGACGTTTTTCAATGGCAAAAATCAATGAATATTGTAAATGCACAAACAGTAATTTCTCCGTATTGCAAGGTGCAATTCTGAAATTTTTTGCTTTTTCCTGCTCCTCTTAGCATGATAAAGAAGATTCAAAGAGAGTGAGATGCCAGCTCCTTTCATTCAGTCAGTAGCTTCAATCATTTCTGGACGTTTTTCAATGGCAAAAATCAATGAATATTGTAAATGCACAAACAGTAATTTCTCCGCATTGCAAGGTGCAATTCTGAAATTTTTTGCTTTTTCCTGCTCCTCTTAGCATGATAAAGAAGATTCAAAGAGAGTGAGATGCCAGCTCCTTTCATTCAGTCAGTAGCTTCAATCATTTCTGAACGTTTTTCAATGGCAAAAATCAATGAATATTGTAAATGCACAAACAGTAATTTCTCCGCATTGCAAGGTGCAATTCTGAAATTTTTTGCTTTTTCCTGCTCCTCTTAGCATGATAAAGAAGATTCAAAGAGAGTGAGATGCCAGCTCCTTTCATTCAGTCAGTAGCTTCAATCATTTCTGGTATATGAATAACATGTTTTTCAATGGCAAAAATCAATGAATATTGTAAATGCACAAACAGTAATTTCTCCGCATTGCAAGGTGCAATTCTGAAATTTTTTGCTTTTTCCTGCTCCTCTTAGCATGATAAAGAAGATTCAAAGAGAGTGAGATGCCAGCTCCTTTCATTCAGTCAGTAGCTTCAATCATTTCTGGACGTTTTTCAATGGCAAAAATCAATGAATATTGTAAATGCACAAACAGTAATTTCTCCGCATTGCAAGGTGCAATTCTGAAATTTTTTGCTTTTTCCTGCTCCTCTTAGCATGATAAAGAAGATTCAAAGAGAGTGAGATGCCAGCTCCTTTCATTCAGTCAGTAGCTTCAATCATTTCTGGACGTTTTTCAATGGCAAAAATCAATGAATATTGTAAATGCACAAACAGTAATTTCTCCGCATTGCAAGGTGCAATTCTGAAATTTTTTGCTTTTTCCTGCTCCTCTTAGCATGATAAAGAAGATTCAAAGAGAGTGAGATGCCAGCTCCTTTCATTCAGTCAGTAGCTTCAATCATTTCTGGTATATGAATAACATGATGTTTTTCAATGGCAAAAATGAATGAATATTGTAAATGCACAAACAGTAATTTCTCCGCATTGCAAGGTGCAATTCTGAAATTTTTTGCTTTTTCCTGCTCCTCTTAGCATGATAAAGAAGATTCAAAGAGAGTGAGATGCCAGCTCCTTTTATTCAGTCAGTAGCTTCAATCATTTCTGGACGTTTTTCAATGGCAAAAATCAATGAATATTGTAAATGCACAAACAGTAATTTCTCCGCATTGCAAGGTGCAATTCTGAAATTTTTTGCTTTTTCCTGCTCCTCTTAGCATGATAAAGAAGATTCAAAGAGAGTGAGATGCCAGCTCCTTTCAGTCAGTAGCTTCAATCATTTCTGGACATTTTTCAATGGCAAAAATCAATGAATATTGTAAATGCACAAACAGTAATTTCTCCGCATTGCAAGGTGCAATTCTGAAATTTTTTGCTTTTTCCTGCTCCTCTTAGCATGATAAAGAAGATTCAAATAGAGTGAGATGCCAGCTCCTTTCATTCAGTCAGTAGCTTCAAACATTTCTGGTATATGAATAACATGATGTTTTTCAATGGCAAAAATCAATGAATATTGTAGATGCACAAACAGTAATTTCTCCGCATTGCAAGGTGCAATTCTGAAATTTTTTGCTTTTTCCTGCTCCTCTTAGCATGATAAAGAAGATTCAAAGAGACTGAGATGCCAGCTCCTTTCATTCAGTCAGTAGCTTCAATCATTTCTGGACGTTTTTCAATGGCAAAAATCAATGAATATTGTAAATGCACAAACAGTAATTTCTCCGTATTGCAAGGTGCAATTCTGAAATTTTTTGCTTTTTCCTGCTCCTCTTAGCATGATAAAGAAGATTCAAAGAGAGTGAGATGCCAGCTCCTTTCATTCAGTCAGTAGCTTCAATCATTTCTGGACGTTTTTCAATGGCAAAAATCAATGAATATTGTAAATGCACAAACAGTAATTTCTCCGCATTGCAAGGTGCAATTCTGAAATTTTTTGCTTTTTCCTGCTCCTCTTAGCATGATAAAGAAGATTCAAAGAGAGTGAGATGCCAGCTCCTTTCATTCAGTCAGTAGCTTCAATCATTTCTGAACGTTTTTCAATGGCAAAAATCAATGAATATTGTAAATGCACAAACAGTAATTTCTCCGCATTGCAAGGTGCAATTCTGAAATTTTTTGCTTTTTCCTGCTCCTCTTAGCATGATAAAGAAGATTCAAAGAGAGCGAGATGCCAGCTCCTTTCATTCAGTCAGTAGCTTCAATCATTTCTGGTATATGAATAACATGTTTTTCAATGGCAAAAATCAATGAATATTGTAAATGCACAAACAGTAATTTCTCCGCATTGCAAGGTGCAATTCTGAAATTTTTTGCTTTTTCCTGCTCCTCTTAGCATGATAAAGAAGATTCAAAGAGAGTGAGATGCCAGCTCCTTTCATTCAGTCAGTAGCTTCAATCATTTCTGGACGTTTTTCAATGGCAAAAATCAATGAATATTGTAAATGCACAAACAGTAATTTCTCCGCATTGCAAGGTGCAATTCTGAAATTTTTTGCTTTTTCCTGCTCCTCTTAGCATGATAAAGAAGATTCAAAGAGAGTGAGATGCCAGCTCCTTTCATTCAGTCAGTAGCTTCAATCATTTCTGGACGTTTTTCAATGGCAAAAATCAATGAATATTGTAAATGCACAAACAGTAATTTCTCCGCATTGCAAGGTGCAATTCTGAAATTTTTTGCTTTTTCCTGCTCCTCTTAGCATGATAAAGAAGATTCAAAGAGAGTGAGATGCCAGCTCCTTTCATTCAGTCAGTAGCTTCAATCATTTCTGGTATATGAATAACATGATGTTTTTCAATGGCAAAAATGAATGAATATTGTAAATGCACAAACAGTAATTTCTCCGCATTGCAAGGTGCAATTCTGAAATTTTTTGCTTTTTCCTGCTCCTCTTAGCATGATAAAGAAGATTCAAAGAGAGTGAGATGCCAGCTCCTTTCATTCAGTCAGCAGCTTCAATCATTTCTGGACATTTTTCAATGGCAAAAATCAATGAATATTGTAAATGCACAAACAGTAATTTCTCCGCATTGCAAGGTGCAATTCTGAAATTTTTTGCTTTTTCCTGCTCCTCTTAGCATGATAAAGAAGATTCAAAGAGAGTGAGATGCCAGCTCCTTTCATTCAGTCAGTAGCTACAAACATTTCTGGTATATGAATAACATGATGTTTTTCAATGGCAAAAATCAATGAATATTGTAAAAGCACAAACAGTAATTTCTCCGCATTGCAAGGTGCAATTCTGAAATTTTTTGCTTTTTCCTGCTCCTCTTAGCATGATAAAGAAGATTCAAAGAGAGTGAGATGCCAGCTCCTTTCATTCAGTCAGTAGCTTCAATCATTTCTGGACGTTTTTCAATGGCAAAAATCAATGAATATTGTAAATGCACAAACAGTAATTTCTCCGCATTGCAAGGTGCAATTCTGAAATTTTTTGCTTTTTCCTGCTCCTCTTAGCATGATAAAGAAGATTCAAAGAGAGTGAGATGCCAGCTCCTTTCATTCAGTCAGTTGCTTCAATCATTTCTGGACGTTTTTCAATGGCAAAAATCAATGAATATTGTAAATGCACAAACAGTAATTTCTCCGCATTGCAAGGTGCAATTCTGAAATTTTTTGCTTTTTCCTGCTCCTCTTAGCATGACAAAGAAGATTCAAAGAGAGTAAGATGCCAGCTCCTTTCATTCAGTCAGTAGCTTCAATCATTTCTGGTATATGAATAACATGATGTTTTTCAATGGCAAAAATCAATGAATATTGTAAATGCACAAACAGTAATTTCTCCGCATTGCAAGGTGCAATTCTGAAATTTTTTGCTTTTTCCTGCTCCTCTTAGCATGATAAAGAAGATTCAAAGAGAGTGAGATGCCAGCTCCTTTCATTCAGTCAGTAGCTTCAATCATTTCTGAACGTTTTTCAATGGCAAAAATCAATGAATATTGTAAATGCACAAACAGTAATTTCTCCGCATTGCAAGGTGCAATTCTGAAATTTTTTGCTTTTTCCTGCTCCTCTTAGCATGATAAAGAAGATTCAAAGAGAGTGAGATGCCAGCTCCTTTCATTCAGTCAGTAGCTTCAATCATTTCTGGACGTTTTTCAATGGCAAAAATCAATGAAAATTGTAAATGCACAAACAGTAATTTCTCCGCATTGCAAGGTGCAATTCTGAAATTTTTTGCTTTTTCCTGCTCCTCTTAGCATGATAAAGAAGATTCAAAGAGAGTGAGATGCCAGCTCCTTTCATTCAGTCAGTAGCTTCAAACATTTCTGGTATATGAATAACATGATGTTTTTCAATGGCAAAAATCAATGAATATTGTAAAAGCACAAACAGTAATTTCTCCGCATTGCAAGGTGCAATTCTGAAATTTTTTGCTTTTTCCTGCTCCTCTTAGCATGATAAAGAAGATTCAAAGAGAGTGAGATGCCAGCTCCTTTCATTCAGTCAGTAGCTTCAATCATTTCTGGACGTTTTTCAATGGCAAAAATCAATGAATATTGTAAATGCACAAACAGTAATTTCTCCGCATTGCAAGGTGCAATTCTGAAATTTTTTGCTTTTTCCTGCTCCTCTTAGCATGATAAAGAAGATTCAAAGAGAGTGAGATGCCAGCTCCTTTCATTCAGTCAGTAGCTTCAATCATTTCTGGTATATGAATAACATGATGTTTTTCAATGGCAAAAATCAATGAATATTGTAAATGCACAAACAGTAATTTCTCCGCATTGCAAGTTGCAATTCTGAAATTTTTTGCTTTTTCCTGCTCCTCTCAGCATGATAAAGAAGATTCAAAGAGAGTGAGATGCCAGCTCCTTTCATTCAGTCAGTAGCTTCAATCATTTCTGGACGTTTTTCAATGGCAAAAATCAATGAATATTGTAAATGCACAAACAGTAATTTCTCCGCATTGCAAGGTGCAATTCTGAAATTTTTTGCTTTTTCCTGCTCCTCTTAGCATGATAAAGAAGATTCAAAGAGAGTGAGATGCCAGCTCCTTTCATTCAGTCAGTAGCTTCAATCATTTCTGGACGTTTTTCAATGGCAAAAATCAATGAATATTGTAAATGCACAAACAGTAATTTCTCCGCATTGCAAGGTGCAATTCTGAAATTTTTTGCTTTTTCCTGCTCCTCTTAGCATGATAAAGAAGATTCAAAGAGAGTGAGATGCCAGCTCCTTTCATTCAGTCAGTAGCTTCAAACATTTCTGGTATATGAATAACATGATGTTTTTCAATGGCAAAAATCAATGAATATTGTAAAAGCACAAACAGTAATTTCTCCGCATTGCAAGGTGCAATTCTGAAATTTTTTGCTTTTTCCTGCTCCTCTTAGCATGATAAAGAAGATTCAAAGAGAGTGAGATGCCAGCTCCTTTCATTCAGTCAGTAGCTTCAATCATTTCTGGACGTTTTTCAATGGCAAAAATCAATGAATATTGTAAATGCACAAACAGTAATTTCTCCGCATTGCAAGGTGCAATTCTGAAATTTTTTGCTTTTTCCTGCTCCACTTAGCATGATAAAGAAGATTCAAAGAGAGTGAGATGCCAGCTCCTTTCATTCAGTCAGTAGCTTCAATCATTTCTGGACGTTTTTCAATGGCAAAAATCAATGAATATTGTAAATGCACAAACAGTAATTTCTCCGCATTGCAAGGTGCAATTCTGAAATTTTTTGCTTTTTCCTGCTCCTCTTAGCATGATAAAGAAGATTCAAAGAGAGTGAGATGCCAGCTCCTTTCATTCAGTCAGTAGCTTCAAACATTTCTGGTATATGAATAACATGATGTTTTTCAATGGCAAAAATCAATGAATATTGTAAAAGCACAAACAGTAATTTCTCCGCATTGCAAGGTGCAATTCTGAAATTTTTTGCTTTTTCCTGCTCCTCTTAGCATGATAAAGAAGATTCAAAGAGAGTGAGATGCCAGCTCCTTTCATTCAGTCAGTAGCTTCAATCATTTCTGGACGTTTTTCAATGGCAAAAATCAATGAATATTGTAAATGCACAAACAGTAATTTCTCCGCATTGCAAGGTGCAATTCTGAAATTTTTTGCTTTTTCCTGCTCCTCTTAGCATGATAAAGAAGATTCAAAGAGAGTGAGATGCCAGCTCCTTTCATTCAGTCAGTAGCTTCAATCATTTCTGGTATATGAATAACATGATGTTTTTCAATGGCAAAAATCAATGAATATTGTAAATGCACAAACAGTAATTTCTCCGCATTGCAAGTTGCAATTCTGAAATTTTTTGCTTTTTCCTGCTCCTCTTAGCATGATAAAGAAGATTCAAAGAGAGTGAGATGCCAGCTCCTTTCATTCAGTCAGTAGCTTCAATCATTTCTGGACGTTTTTCAATGGCAAAAATCAATGAATATTGTAAATGCACAAACAGTAATTTCTCCGCATTGCAAGGTGCAATTCTGAAATTTTTTGCTTTTTCCTGCTCCTCTTAGCATGATAAAGAAGACTCAAAGAGAGTGAGATGCCAGCTCCATTCATTCAGTCAGTAGCTTCAATCATTTCTGGACGTTTTTCAATGGCAAAAATCAATGAATATTGTAAATGCACAAACAGTAATTTCTCCGCATTGCAAGGTGCAATTCTGAAATTTTTTGCTTTTTCCTGCTCCTCTTAGCATGATAAAGAAGATTCAAAGAGAGTGAGATGCCAGCTCCTTTCATTCAGTCAGTAGCTTCAAACATTTCTGGTATATGAATAACATGATGTTTTTCAATGGCAAAAATCAATGAATATTGTAAAAGCACAAACAGTAATTTCTCCGCATTGCAAGGTGCAATTCTGAAATTTTTTGCTTTTTCCTGCTCCTCTTAGCATGATAAAGAAGATTCAAAGAGAGTGAGATGCCAGCTCCTTTCATTCAGTCAGTAGCTTCAATCATTTCTGGACGTTTTTCAATGGCAAAAATCAATGAATATTGTAAATGCACAAACAGTAATTTCTCCGCATTGCAAGGTGCAATTCTGAAATTTTTTGCTTTTTCCTGCTCCTCTTAGCATGATAAAGAAGATTCAAAGAGAGTGAGATGCCAGCTCCTTTCATTCAGTCAGTAGCTTCAATCATTTCTGGTATATGAATAACATGATGTTTTTCAATGGCAAAAATCAATGAATATTGTAAATGCACAAAGAGTAATTTCTCCACATTGCAAGGTGCAATTCTGAAATTTTTTGCTTTTTCCTGCTCCTCTTAGCATGATAAAGAAGATTCAAAGAGAGTGAGATGCCAGCTCCTTTCATTCAGTCAGTAGCTTCAATCATTTCTGAACGTTTTTCAATGGCAAAAATCAATGAATATTGTAAATGCACAAACAGTAATTTCTCCGCATTGCAAGGTGCAATTCTGAAATTTTTTGCTTTTTCCTGCTCCTCTTAGCATGATAAAGAAGATTCAAAGAGAGCGAGATGCCAGCTCCTTTCATTCAGTCAGTAGCTTCAATCATTTCTGGTATATGAATAACATGATGTTTTTCAATGGCAAAAATCAATGAATATTGTAAATGCACAAACAGTAATTTCTCCGCATTGCAAGGTGCAATTCTGAAATTTTTTGCTTTTTCCTGCTCCTCTTAGCATGATAAAGAAGATTCAAAGAGAGTGAGATGCCAGCTCCTTTCATTCAGTCAGTAGCTTCAATCATTTCTGGACGTTTTTCAATGGCAAAAATCAATGAATATTGTAAATGCACAAACAGTAATTTCTCCGCATTGCAAGGTGCAATTCTGAAATTTTTTGCTTTTTCCTGCTCCTCTTAGCATGATAAAGAAGATTCAAAGAGAGTGAGATGCCAGCTCCTTTCATTCAGTCAGTAGCTTCAATCATTTCTGGACGTTTTTCAATGGCAAAAATCAATGAATATTGTAAATGCACAAACAGTAATTTCTCCGCATTGCAAGGTGCAATTCTGAAATTTTTTGCTTTTTCCTGCTCCTCTTAGCATGATAAAGAAGATTCAAAGAGAGTGAGATGCCAGCTCCTTTCATTCAGTCAGTAGCTTCAATCATTTCTGGTATATGAATAACATGATGTTTTTCAATGGCAAAAATGAATGAATATTGTAAATGCACAAACAGTAATTTCTCCGCATTGCAAGGTGCAATTCTGAAATTTTTTGCTTTTTCCTGCTCCTCTTAGCATGATAAAGAAGATTCAAAGAGAGTGAGATGTCAGCTCCTTTCATTCAGTCAGCAGCTTCAATCATTTCTGGACATTTTTCAATGGCAAAAATCAATGAATATTGTAAATGCACAAACAGTAATTTCTCCGCATTGCAAGGTGCAATTCTGAAATTTTTTGCTTTTTCCTGCTCCTCTTAGCATGATAAAGAAGATTCAAAGAGAGTGAGATGCCAGCTCCTTTCATTCAGTCAGTAGCTACAAACATTTCTGGTATATGAATAACATGATGTTTTTCAATGGCAAAAATCAATGAATATTGTAAAAGCACAAACAGTAATTTCTCCGCATTGCAAGGTGCAATTCTGAAATTTTTTGCTTTTTCCTGCTCCTCTTAGCATGATAAAGAAGATTCAAAGAGAGTGAGATGCCAGCTCCTTTCATTCAGTCAGTAGCTTCAATCATTTCTGGACGTTTTTCAATGGCAAAAATCAATGAATATTGTAAATGCACAAACAGTAATTTCTCCGCATTGCAAGGTGCAATTCTGAAATTTTTTGCTTTTTCCTGCTCCTCTTAGCATGATAAAGAAGATTCAAAGAGAGTGAGATGCCAGCTCCTTTCATTCAGTCAGTAGCTTCAATCATTTCTGGTATATGAATAACATGATGTTTTTCAATGGCAAAAATCAATGAATATTGTAAATGCACAAACAGTAATTTCTCCGCATTGCAAGTTGCAATTCTGAAATTTTTTGCTTTTTCCTGCTCCTCTTAGCATGATAAAGAAGATTCAAAGAGAGTGAGATGCCAACTCCTTTCATTCAGTCAGTAGCTTCAATTATTTCTGGACGTTTTTCAATGGCAAAAATCAATGAATATTGTAAATGCACAAACAGTAATTTCTCCGCATTGCAAGGTGCAATTCTGAAATTTTTTGCTTTTTCCTGCTCCTCTTAGCATGATAAAGAAGATTCAAAGAGAGTGAGATGCCAGCTCCTTTCATTCAGTCAGTTGCTTCAATCATTTCTGGACGTTTTTCAATGGTAAAAATCAATGAATATTGTAAATGCACAAACAGTAATTTCTCCGCATTGCAAGGTGCAATTCTGAAATTTTTTGCTTTTTCCTGCTCCTCTTAGCATGATAAAGAAGATTCAAAGAGAGTGAGATGCCAGCTCCTTTCATTCAGTCAGTAGCTTCAATCATTTCTGGACGTTTTTCAATGGCAAAAATCAATGAATATTGTAAATGCACAAACAGTAATTTCTCCGTATTGCAAGGTGCAATTCTGAAATTTTTTGCTTTTTCCTGCTCCTCTTTGCATGATAAAGAAGATTCAAAGAGAGTGAGATGCCAGCTCCTTTCATTCAGTCAGTAGCTTCAATCATTTCTGGTATATGAATAACATGATGTTTTTCAATGGCAAAAATCAATGAATATTGTAAATGCACAAACAGTAATTTCTCCGCATTGCAAGGTGCAATTCTGAAATTTTTGGCTTTTTCCTGCTCCTCTTAGCATGATAAAGAAGATTCAAAGAGAGTGAGATGCCAGCTCCTTTCATTCAGTCAGTAGCTTCAATCATTTCTGGATGTTTTTCAATGGCAAAAATCAATGAATATTGTAAATGCACAAACAGTAATTTCTCCGCATTGCAAGGTGCAATTCTGAAATTTCTTGCATTTTCCTGCTCCTCTTAGCATGATAAAGAAGATTCAAAGAGAGTGAGATGCCAGCTCCTTTCATTCAGTCAGTAGCTTCAATCATTTCTGGACGTTTTTCAATGGCAAAAATCAATGAATATTGTAAATGCACAAACAGTAATTTCTCCGCATTGCAAGGTGCAATTCTGAAATTTTTTGCTTTTTCCTGCTCCTCTTAGCATGATAAAGAAGATTCAAAGAGAGTGAGATGCCAGCTCCTTTCATTCAGTCAGTATCTTCAAACATTTCTGGTATATGAATAACATGATGTTTTTCAATGGCAAAAATCAATGAATATTGTAAATGCACAAACAGTAATTTCTCCGCATTGCAAGGTGCAATTCTGAAATTTTTTGCTTTTTCCTGCTCCTCTTAGCATGATAAAGAAGATTCAAAGAGAGTGAGATGCCAGCTCCTTTCATTCAGTCAGTAGCTTCAATCATTTCTGGACGTTTTTCAATGGCAAAAATCAATGAATATTGTAAATGCACAAACAGTAATTTCTCCGCATTGCAAGGTGCAATTCTGAATTTTTTTGCTTTTTCCTGCTCCTCTTAGCATGATAAAGAAGATTCAAAGAGAGTGAGATGCCAGCTTCTTTCATTCAGTCAGTAGCTTCAAACATTTCTGGGATATGAATAACATGATGTTTTTCAATGGCAAAAATTAATGAATATTGTAAATGCACAAACAGTAATTTCTCCGCATTGCAAGGTGCAATTCTGAAATTTTTTGCTTTTTCCTGCTCCTCTTAGCATGATAAAGAAGATTCAAAGAGAGTGAGATGCCAGCTCCTTTCATTCAGTCAGTAGCTTCAATCATTTCTGGACGTTTTTCAATGGCAAAAATCAATGAATATTGTAAATGCACAAACAGTAATTTCTCCGCATTGCAAGGTGCAATTCTGAAATTTTTTGCTTTTTCCTGCTCCTCTTAGCATGATAAAGAAGATTCAAAGAGAGTGAGATGCCAGCTCCTTTCATTCAGTCAGTAGCTTCAATCATTTCTGGACGTTTTTCAATGGCAAAAATCAATGAATATTGTAAATGCACAAACAGTAATTTCTCCGCATTGCAAGGTGCAATTCTGAAATTTTTTGCTTTTTCCTGCTCCTCTTAGCATGATAAAGAAGATTCAAAGAGAGTGAGATGCCAGCTCCTTTCATTCAGTCAGTAGCTTCAATCATTTCTGGTATATGAATAACATGATGTTTTTCAATGGCAAAAATCAATGAATATTGTAAATGCACAAACAGTAATTTCTCCGCATTGCAAGTTGCAATTCTGAAATTTTTTGCTTTTTCCTGCTCCTCTTAGCATGATAAAGAAGATTCAAAGAGAGTGAGATGCCAGCTCCTTTCATTCAGTCAGTAGCTTCAATCATTTCTGGACGTTTTTCAATGGCAAAAATCAATGAATATTGTAAATGCACAAACAGTAATTTCTCCGCATTGCAAGGTGCAATTCTGAAATTTTTTGCTTTTTCCTGCTCCTCTTAGCATGATAAAGAAGATTCAAAGAGAGTGAGATGCCAGCTCCTTTCATTCAGTCAGTAGCTTCAATCATTTCTGGACGTTTTTCAATGGCAAAAATCAATGAATATTGTAAATGCACAAACAGTAATTTCTCCGCATTGCAAGGTGCAATTCTGAAATTTTTTGCTTTTTCCTGCTCCTCTTAGCATGATAAAGAAGATTCAAAGAGAGTGAGATGCCAGCTCCTTTCATTCAGTCAGTAGCTTCAAACATTTCTGGTATATGAATAACATGATGTTTTTCAATGGCAAAAATCAATGAATATTGTAAATGCACAAACAGTAATTTCTCCGCATTGCAAGGTGCAATTCTGAAATTTTTTGCTTTTTCCTGCTCCTCTTAGCATGATAAAGAAGATTCAAAGAGAGTGAGATGTCAGCTCCTTTCATTCAGTCAGTAGCTTCAATCATTTCTGGACGTTTTTCAATGGCAAAAATCAATGAAGATTGTAAATGCACAAACAGTAATTTCTCCGCATTGCAAGGTGCAATTCTGAAATTTTTTGCTTTTTCCTGCTCCTCTTAGCATGATAAAGAAGATTCAAAGAGAGTGAGATGCCAGCTTCTTTCATTCAGTCAGTAGCTTCAAACATTTCTGGGATATGAATAACATGATGTTTTTCAATGGCAAAAATTAATGAATATTGTAAATGCACAAACAGTAATTTCTCCGCATTGCAAGGTGCAATTCTGAAATTTTTTGCTTTTTCCTGCTCCTCTTAGCATGATAAAGAAGATTCAAAGAGAGTGAGATGCCAGCTCCTTTCATTCAGTCAGTAGCTTCAATCATTTCTGGACGTTTTTCAATGGCAAAAATCAATGAATATTGTAAATGCACAAACAGTAATTTCTCCGCATTGCAAGGTGCAATTCTGAAATTTTTTGCTTTTTCCTGCTCCTCTTAGCATGATAAAGAAGATTCAAAGAGAGTGAGATGCCAGCTCCTTTCATTCAGTCAGTAGCTTCAATCATTTCTGGACGTTTTTCAATGGCAAAAATCAATGAATATTGTAAATGCACAAACAGTAATTTCTCCGCATTGCAAGGTGCAATTCTGAAATTTTTTGCTTTTTCCTGCTCCTCTTAGCATGATAAAGAAGATTCAAAGAGAGTGAGATGCCAGCTCCTTTCATTCAGTCAGTAGCTTCAATCATTTCTGGTATATGAATAACATGATGTTTTTCAATGGCAAAAATCAATGAATATTGTAAATGCACAAACAGTAATTTCTCCGCATTGCAAGTTGCAATTCTGAAATTTTTTGCTTTTTCCTGCTCCTCTTAGCATGATAAAGAAGATTCAAAGAGAGTGAGATGCCAGCTCCTTTCATTCAGTCAGTAGCTTCAATCATTTCTGGACGTTTTTCAATGGCAAAAATCAATGAATATTGTAAATGCACAAACAGTAATTTCTCCGCATTGCAAGGTGCAATTCTGAAATTTTTTGCTTTTTCCTGCTCCTCTTAGCATGATAAAGAAGATTCAAAGAGAGTGAGATGCCAGCTCCTTTCATTCAGTCAGTAGCTTCAATCATTTCTGGACGTTTTTCAATGGCAAAAATCAATGAATATTGTAAATGCACAAACAGTAATTTCTCCGCATTGCAAGGTGCAATTCTGAAATTTTTTGCTTTTTCCTGCTCCTCTTAGCATGATAAAGAAGATTCAAAGAGAGTGAGATGCCAGCTCCTTTCATTCAGTCAGTAGCTTCAAACATTTCTGGTATATGAATAACATGATGTTTTTCAATGGCAAAAATCAATGAATATTGTAAAAGCACAAACAGTAATTTCTCCGCATTGCAAGGTGCAATTCTGAAATTTTTTGCTTTTTCCTGCTCCTCTTAGCATGATAAAGAAGATTCAAAGAGAGTGAGATGCCAGCTCCTTTCATTCAGTCAGTAGCTTCAATCATTTCTGGACGTTTTTCAATGGCAAAAATCAATGAATATTGTAAATGCACAAACAGTAATTTCTCCGCATTGCAAGGTGCAATTCTGAAATTTTTTGCTTTTTCCTGCTCCTTTTAGCATGATAAAGAAGATTCAAAGAGAGTGAGATGCCAGCTCCTTCATTCAGTCAGTAGCTTCAATCATTTCTGGTATATGAATAACATGATGTTTTTCAATGGCAAAAATCAATGAATATTGTAAATGCACAAACAGTAATTTCTCCACATTGCAAGGTGCAATTCTGAAATTTTTTGCTTTTTCCTGCTCCTCTTAGCATGATAAAGAAGATTCAAAGAGAGTGAGATGCCAGCTCCTTTCATTCAGTCAGTAGCTTCAATCATTTCTGGACGTTTTTCAATGGCAAAAATCAATGAATATTGTAAATGCACAAACAGTAATTTCTCCGCATTGCAAGGTGCAATTCTGAAATTTTTTGCTTTTTCCTGCTCCTCTTAGCATGATAAAGAAGATTCAAAGAGAGCGAGATGCCAGCTCCTTTCATTCAGTCAGTAGCTTCAATCATTTCTGGTATATGAATAACATGATGTTTTTCAATGGCAAAAATCAATGAATATTGTAAATGCACAAACAGTAATTTCTCCGCATTGCAAGGTGCAATTCTGAAATTTTTTGCTTTTTCCTGCTCCTCTTAGCATGATAAAGAAGATTCAAAGAGAGTGAGATGCCAGCTCCTTTCATTCAGTCAGTAGCTTCAATCATTTCTGGACGTTTTTCAATGGCAAAAATCAATGAATATTGTAAATGCACAAAGAGTAATTTCTCCGCATTGCAAGGTGCAATTCTGAAATTTTTTGCTTTTTCCTGCTCCTCTTAGCATGATAAAGAAGATTCAAAGAGAGTGAGATGCCAGCTCCTTTCATTCAGTCAGTAGCTTCAAACATTTCTGGTATATGAATAACATGATGTTTTTCAATGGCAAAAATCAATGAATATTGTAAATGCACAAACAGTAATTTCTCCGCATTGCAAGGTGCAATTCTGAAATTTTTTGCTTTTTCCTGCTCCTCTTAGCATGATAAAGAAGATTCAAAGAGAGTGAGATGCCAGCTCCTTTCATTCAGTCAGTAGCTTCAATCATTTCTGGACGTTTTTCAATGGCAAAAATCAATGAATATTGTAAATGCACAAACAGTAATTTCTCCGCATTGCAAGGTGCAATTCTGAAATTTTTTGCTTTTTCCTGCTCCTCTTAGCATGATAAAGAAGATTCAAAGAGAGTGAGATGCCAGCTCCTTTCATTCAGTCAGTAGCTTCAATCATTTCTGGACGTTTTTCAATGGCAAAAATCAATGAATATTGTAAATGCACAAACAGTAATTTCTCCGCATTGCAAGGTGCAATTCTGAAATTTCTTGCATTTTCCTGCTCCTCTTAGCATGATAAAGAAGATTCAAAGAGAGTGAGATGCCAGCTCCTTTCATTCAGTCAGTAGCTTCAATCATTTCTGGACGTTTTTCAATGGCAAAAATCAATGAATATTGTAAATGCACAAACAGTAATTTCTCCGCATTGCAAGGTGCAATTCTGAAATTTTTTGCTTTTTCCTGCTCCTCTTAGCATGATAAAGAAGATTCAAAGAGAGTGAGATGCCAGCTCCTTTCATTCAGTCAGTAGCTTCAATCATTTCTGGTATATGAATAACATGATGTTTTTCAATGGCAAAAATCAATGAATATTGTAAATGCACAAACAGTAATTTCTCCACATTGCAAGTTGCAATTCTGAAATTTTTTGCTTTTTCCTGCTCCTCTTAGCATGATAAAGAAGATTCAAAGAGAGTGAGATGCCAGCTCCTTTCATTCAGTCAGTAGCTTCAATCATTTCTGGACGTTTTTCAATGGCAAAAATCAATGAATATTGTAAATGCACAAACAGTAATTTCTCCGCATTGCAAGGTGCAATTCTGAAATTTTTTGCTTTTTCCTGCTCCTCTTAGCATGATAAAGAAGATTCAAAGAGAGTGAGATGCCAGCTCCTTTCATTCAGTCAGTAGCTTCAAACATTTCTGGTATATGAATAACATGATGTTTTTCAATGGCAAAAATCAATGAATATTGTAAAAGCACAAACAGTAATTTCTCCGCATTGCAAGGTGCAATTCTGAAATTTTTTGCTTTTTCCTGCTCCTCTTAGCATGATAAAGAAGATTCAAAGAGAGTGAGATGCCAGCTCCTTTCATTCAGTCAGTAGCTTCAATCATTTCTGGACGTTTTTCAATGGCAAAAATCAATGAATATTGTAAATGCACAAACAGTAATTTCTCCGCATTGCAAGGTGCAATTCTGAAATTTTTTGCTTTTTCCTGCTCCACTTAGCATGATAAAGAAGATTCAAAGAGAGTGAGATGCCAGCTCCTTTCATTCAGTCAGTAGCTTCAATCATTTCTGGACGTTTTTCAATGGCAAAAATCAATGAATATTGTAAATGCACAAACAGTAATTTCTCCGCATTGCAAGGTGCAATTCTGAAATTTTTTGCTTTTTCCTGCTCCTCTTAGCATGATAAAGAAGACTCAAAGAGAGTGAGATGCCAGCTCCATTCATTCAGTCAGTAGCTTCAATCATTTCTGGACGTTTTTCAATGGCAAAAATCAATGAATATTGTAAATGCACAAACAGTAATTTCTCCGCATTGCAAGGTGCAATTCTGAAATTTTTTGCTTTTTCCTGCTCCTCTTAGCATGATAAAGAAGATTCAAAGAGAGTGAGATGCCAGCTCCTTTCATTCAGTCAGTAGCTTCAAACATTTCTGGTATATGAATAACATGATGTTTTTCAATGGCAAAAATCAATGAATATTGTAAAAGCACAAACAGTAATTTCTCCGCATTGCAAGGTGCAATTCTGAAATTTTTTGCTTTTTCCTGCTCCTCTTAGCATGATAAAGAAGATTCAAAGAGAGTGAGATGCCAGCTCCTTTCATTCAGTCAGTAGCTTCAATCATTTCTGGACGTTTTTCAATGGCAAAAATCAATGAATATTGTAAATGCACAAACAGTAATTTCTCCGCATTGCAAGGTGCAATTCTGAAATTTTTTGCTTTTTCCTGCTCCTCTTAGCATGATAAAGAAGATTCAAAGAGAGTGAGATGCCAGCTCCTTTCATTCAGTCAGTAGCTTCAATCATTTCTGGTATATGAATAACATGATGTTTTTCAATGGCAAAAATCAATGAATATTGTAAATGCACAAACAGTAATTTCTCCACATTGCAAGGTGTAATTCTGAAATTTTTTGCTTTTTCCTGCTCCTCTTAGCATGATAAAGAAGATTCAAAGAGAGTGAGATGCCAGCTCCTTTCATTCAGTCAGTAGCTTCAATCATTTCTGAACGTTTTTCAATGGCAAAAATCAATGAATATTGTAAATGCACAAACAGTAATTTCTCCGCATTGCAAGGTGCAATTCTGAAATTTTTTGCTTTTTCCTGCTCCTCTTAGCATGATAAAGAAGATTCAAAGAGAGCGAGATGCCAGCTCCTTTCATTCAGTCAGTAGCTGCAATCATTTCTGGTATATGAATAACATGATGTTTTTCAATGGCAAAAATCAATGAATATTGTAAATGCACAAACAGTAATTTCTCCGCATTGCAAGGTGCAATTCTGAAATTTTTTGCTTTTTCCTGCTCCTCTTAGCATGATAAAGAAGATTCAAAGAGAGTGAGATGCCAGCTCCTTTCATTCAGTCAGTAGCTTCAATCATTTCTGGACGTTTTTCAATGGCAAAAATCAATGAATATTGTAAATGCACAAACAGTAATTTCTCCGCATTGCAAGGTGCAATTCTGAAATTTTTTGCTTTTTCCTGCTCCTCTTAGCATGATAAAGAAGATTCAAAGAGAGTGAGATGCCAGCTCCTTTCATTCAGTCAGTAGCTTCAATCATTTCTGGTATATGAATAACATGATGTTTTTCAATGGCAAAAATCAATGAATATTGTAAATGCACAAACAGTAATTTCTCCGCATTGCAAGGTGCAATTCTGAAATTTTTTGCTTTTTCCTGCTCCTCTTAGCATGATAAAGAAGATTCAAAGAGAGTGAGATGCCAGCTCCTTTCATTCAGTCAGCAGCTTCAATCATTTCTGGACATTTTTCAATGGCAAAAATCAATGAATATTGTAAATGCACAAACAGTAATTTCTCCGCATTGCAAGGTGCAATTCTGAAATTTTTTGCTTTTTCCTGCTCCTCTTAGCATGATAAAGAAGATTCAAAGAGAGTGAGATGCCAGCTCCTTTCATTCAGTCAGTAGCTTCAAACATTTCTGGTATATGAATAACATGATGTTTTTCAATGGCAAAAATCAATGAATATTTTAAAAGCACAAACAGTAATTTCTCCGCATTGCAAGGTGCAATTCTGAAATTTTTTGCTTTTTCCTGCTCCTCTTAGCATGATAAAGAAGATTCAAAGAGAGTGAGATGCCAGCTCCTTTCATTCAGTCAGTAGCTTCAATCATTTCTGGACGTTTTTCAATGGCAAAAATCAATGAATATTGTAAATGCACAAACAGTAATTTCTCCGCATTGCAAGGTGCAATTCTGAAATTTTTTGCTTTTTCCTGCTCCTCTTAGCATGATAAAGAAGATTCAAAGAGAGTGAGATGCCAGCTCCTTTCATTCAGTCAGTAGCTTCAATCATTTCTGGTATATGAATAACATGATGTTTTTCAATGGCAAAAATCAATGAATATTGTAAATGCACAAACAGTAATTTCTCCACATTGCAAGTTGCAATTCTGAAATTTTTTGCTTTTTCCTGCTCCTCTTAGCATGATAAAGAAGATTCAAAGAGAGTGAGATGCCAGCTCCTTTCATTCAGTCAGTAGCTTCAATCATTTCTGGACGTTTTTCAATGGCAAAAATCAATGAATATTGTAAATGCACAAACAGTAATTTCTCCGCATTGCAAGGTGCAATTCTGAAATTTTTTGCTTTTTCCTGCTCCTCTTAGCATGATAAAGAAGATTCAAAGAGAGTGAGATGCCAGCTCCTTTCATTCAGTCAGTAGCTTCAAACATTTCTGGTATATGAATAACATGATGTTTTTCAATGGCAAAAATCAATGAATATTGTAAAAGCACAAACAGTAATTTCTCCGCATTGCAAGGTGCAATTCTGAAATTTTTTGCTTTTTCCTGCTCCTCTTAGCATGATAAAGAAGATTCAAAGAGAGTGAGATGCCAGCTCCTTTCATTCAGTCAGTAGCTTCAATCATTTCTGGACGTTTTTCAATGGCAAAAATCAATGAATATTGTAAATGCACAAACAGTAATTTCTCCGCATTGCAAGGTGCAATTCTGAAATTTTTTGCTTTTTCCTGCTCCACTTAGCATGATAAAGAAGATTCAAAGAGAGTGAGATGCCAGCTCCTTTCATTCAGTCAGTAGCTTCAATCATTTCTGGACGTTTTTCAATGGCAAAAATCAATGAATATTGTAAATGCACAAACAGTAATTTCTCCGCATTGCAAGGTGCAATTCTGAAATTTTTTGCTTTTTCCTGCTCCTCTTAGCATGATAAAGAAGACTCAAAGAGAGTGAGATGCCAGCTCCATTCATTCAGTCAGTAGCTTCAATCATTTCTGGACGTTTTTCAATGGCAAAAATCAATGAATATTGTAAATGCACAAACAGTAATTTCTCCGCATTGCAAGGTGCAATTCTGAAATTTTTTGCTTTTTCCTGCTCCTCTTAGCATGATAAAGAAGATTCAAAGAGAGTGAGATGCCAGCTCCTTTCATTCAGTCAGTAGCTTCAAACATTTCTGGTATATGAATAACATGATGTTTTTCAATGGCAAAAATCAATGAATATTGTAAAAGCACAAACAGTAATTTCTCCGCATTGCAAGGTGCAATTCTGAAATTTTTTGCTTTTTCCTGCTCCTCTTAGCATGATAAAGAAGATTCAAAGAGAGTGAGATGCCAGCTCCTTTCATTCAGTCAGTAGCTTCAATCATTTCTGGACGTTTTTCAATGGCAAAAATCAATGAATATTGTAAATGCACAAACAGTAATTTCTCCGCATTGCAAGGTGCAATTCTGAAATTTTTTGCTTTTTCCTGCTCCTCTTAGCATGATAAAGAAGATTCAAAGAGAGTGAGATGCCAGCTCCTTTCATTCAGTCAGTAGCTTCAATCATTTCTGGTATATGAATAACATGATGTTTTTCAATGGCAAAAATCAATGAATATTGTAAATGCACAAACAGTAATTTCTCCACATTGCAAGGTGTAATTCTGAAATTTTTTGCTTTTTCCTGCTCCTCTTAGCATGATAAAGAAGATTCAAAGAGAGTGAGATGCCAGCTCCTTTCATTCAGTCAGTAGCTTCAATCATTTCTGAACGTTTTTCAATGGCAAAAATCAATGAATATTGTAAATGCACAAACAGTAATTTCTCCGCATTGCAAGGTGCAATTCTGAAATTTTTTGCTTTTTCCTGCTCCTCTTAGCATGATAAAGAAGATTCAAAGAGAGCGAGATGCCAGCTCCTTTCATTCAGTCAGTAGCTGCAATCATTTCTGGTATATGAATAACATGATGTTTTTCAATGGCAAAAATCAATGAATATTGTAAATGCACAAACAGTAATTTCTCCGCATTGCAAGGTGCAATTCTGAAATTTTTTGCTTTTTCCTGCTCCTCTTAGCATGATAAAGAAGATTCAAAGAGAGTGAGATGCCAGCTCCTTTCATTCAGTCAGTAGCTTCAATCATTTCTGGACGTTTTTCAATGGCAAAAATCAATGAATATTGTAAATGCACAAACAGTAATTTCTCCGCATTGCAAGGTGCAATTCTGAAATTTTTTGCTTTTTCCTGCTCCTCTTAGCATGATAAAGAAGATTCAAAGAGAGTGAGATGCCAGCTCCTTTCATTCAGTCAGTAGCTTCAATCATTTCTGGTATATGAATAACATGATGTTTTTCAATGGCAAAAATCAATGAATATTGTAAATGCACAAACAGTAATTTCTCCGCATTGCAAGGTGCAATTCTGAAATTTTTTGCTTTTTCCTGCTCCTCTTAGCATGATAAAGAAGATTCAAAGAGAGTGAGATGCCAGCTCCTTTCATTCAGTCAGCAGCTTCAATCATTTCTGGACATTTTTCAATGGCAAAAATCAATGAATATTGTAAATGCACAAACAGTAATTTCTCCGCATTGCAAGGTGCAATTCTGAAATTTTTTGCTTTTTCCTGCTCCTCTTAGCATGATAAAGAAGATTCAAAGAGAGTGAGATGCCAGCTCCTTTCATTCAGTCAGTAGCTTCAAACATTTCTGGTATATGAATAACATGATGTTTTTCAATGGCAAAAATCAATGAATATTTTAAAAGCACAAACAGTAATTTCTCCGCATTGCAAGGTGCAATTCTGAAATTTTTTGCTTTTTCCTGCTCCTCTTAGCATGATAAAGAAGATTCAAAGAGAGTGAGATGCCAGCTCCTTTCATTCAGTCAGTAGCTTCAATCATTTCTGGACGTTTTTCAATGGCAAAAATCAATGAATATTGTAAATGCACAAACAGTAATTTCTCCGCATTGCAAGGTGCAATTCTGAAATTTTTTGCTTTTTCCTGCTCCTCTTAGCATGATAAAGAAGATTCAAAGAGAGTGAGATGCCAGCTCCTTTCATTCAGTCAGTAGCTTCAATCATTTCTGGTATATGAATAACATGATGTTTTTCAATGGCAAAAATCAATGAATATTGTAAATGCACAAACAGTAATTTCTCCGCATTGCAAGTTGCAATTCTGAAATTTTTTGCTTTTTCCTGCTCCTCTTAGCATGATAAAGAAGATTCAAAGAGAGTGAGATGCCAGCTCCTTTCATTCAGTCAGTAGCTTCAATTATTTCTGGACGTTTTTCAATGGCAAAAATCAATGAATATTGTAAATGCACAAACAGTAATTTCTCCGCATTGCAAGGTGCAATTCTGAAATTTTTTGCTTTTTCCTGCTCCTCTTAGCATGATAAAGAAGATTCAAAGAGAGTGAGATGCCAGCTCCTTTCATTCAGTCAGTTGCTTCAATCATTTCTGGACGTTTTTCAATGGCAAAAATCAATGAATATTGTAAATGCACAAACAGTAATTTCTCCGCATTGCAAGGTGCAATTCTGAAATTTTTTGCTTTTTCCTGCTCCTCTTAGCATGATAAAGAAGATTCAAAGAGAGTGAGATGCCAGCTCCTTTCATTCAGTCAGTAGCTTCAATCATTTCTGGACGTTTTTCAATGGCAAAAATCAATGAATATTGTAAATGCACAAACAGTAATTTCTCCGCATTGCAAGGTGCAATTCTGAAATTTTTTGCTTTTTCCTGCTCCTCTTTGCATGATAAAGAAGATTCAAAGAGAGTGAGATGCCAGCTCCTTTCATTCAGTCAGTAGCTTCAATCATTTCTGGTATATGAATAACATGATGTTTTTCAATGGCAAAAATCAATGAATATTGTAAATGCACAAACAGTAATTTCTCCGCATTGCAAGGTGCAATTCTGAAATTTTTGGCTTTTTCCTGCTCCTCTTAGCATGATAAAGAAGATTCAAAGAGAGTGAGATGCCAGCTCCTTTCATTCAGTCAGTAGCTTCAATCATTTCTGGATGTTTTTCAATGGCAAAAATCAATGAATATTGTAAATGCACAAACAGTAATTTCTCCGCATTGCAAGGTGCAATTCTGAAATTTCTTGCATTTTCCTGCTCCTCTTAGCATGATAAAGAAGATTCAAAGAGAGTGAGATGCCAGCTCCTTTCATTCAGTCAGTAGCTTCAATCATTTCTGGACGTTTTTCAATGGCAAAAATCAATGAATATTGTAAATGCACAAACAGTAATTTCTCCGCATTGCAAGGTGCAATTCTGAAATTTTTTGCTTTTTCCTGCTCCTCTTAGCATGATAAAGAAGATTCAAAGAGAGTGAGATGCCAGCTCCTTTCATTCAGTCAGTAGCTTCAAACATTTCTGGTATATGAATAACATGATGTTTTTCAATGGCAAAAATCAATGAATATTGTAAATGCACAAACAGTAATTTCTCCGCATTGCAAGGTGCAATTCTGAAATTTTTTGCTTTTTCCTGCTCCTCTTAGCATGATAAAGAAGATTCAAAGAGAGTGAGATGCCAGCTCCTTTCATTCAGTCAGTAGCTTCAATCATTTCTGGACGTTTTTCAATGGCAAAAATCAATGAATATTGTAAATGCACAAACAGTAATTTCTCCGCATTGCAAGTTGCAATTCTGAAATTTTTTGCTTTTTCCTGCTCCTCTTAGCATGATAAAGAAGATTCAAAGAGAGTGAGATGCCAGCTTCTTTCATTCAGTCAGTAGCTTCAAACATTTCTGGGATATGAATAACATGATGTTTTTCAATGGCAAAAATTAATGAATATTGTAAATGCACAAACAGTAATTTCTCCGCATTGCAAGGTGCAATTCTGAAATTTTTTGCTTTTTCCTGCTCCTCTTAGCATGATAAAGAAGATTCAAAGAGAGTGAGATGCCAGCTCCTTTCATTCAGTCAGTAGCTTCAATCATTTCTGGACGTTTTTCAATGGCAAAAATCAATGAATATTGTAAATGCACAAACAGTAATTTCTCCGCATTGCAAGGTGCAATTCTGAAATTTTTTGCTTTTTCCTGCTCCTCTTAGCATGATAAAGAAGATTCAAAGAGAGTGAGATGCCAGCTCCTTTCATTCAGTCAGTAGCTTCAATCATTTCTGGACGTTTTTCAATGGCAAAAATCAATGAATATTGTAAATGCACAAACAGTAATTTCTCCGCATTGCAAGGTGCAATTCTGAAATTTTTTGCTTTTTCCTGCTCCTCTTAGCATGATAAAGAAGATTCAAAGAGAGTGAGATGCCAGCTCCTTTCATTCAGTCAGTAGCTTCAATCATTTCTGGTATATGAATAACATGATGTTTTTCAATGGCAAAAATCAATGAATATTGTAAATGCACAAACAGTAATTTCTCCGCATTGCAAGTTGCAATTCTGAAATTTTTTGCTTTTTCCTGCTCCTCTTAGCATGATAAAGAAGATTCAAAGAGAGTGAGATGCCAGCTCCTTTCATTCAGTCAGTAGCTTCAATCATTTCTGGACGTTTTTCAATGGCAAAAATCAATGAATATTGTAAATGCACAAACAGTAATTTCTCCGCATTGCAAGGTGCAATTCTGAAATTTTTTGCTTTTTCCTGCTCCTCTTAGCATGATAAAGAAGATTCAAAGAGAGTGAGATGCCAGCTCCTTTCATTCAGTCAGTAGCTTCAATCATTTCTGGACGTTTTTCAATGGCAAAAATCAATGAATATTGTAAATGCACAAACAGTAATTTCTCCGCATTGCAAGGTGCAATTCTGAAATTTTTTGCTTTTTCCTGCTCCTCTTAGCATGATAAAGAAGATTCAAAGAGAGTGAGATGCCAGCTCCTTTCATTCAGTCAGTAGCTTCAAACATTTCTGGTATATGAATAACATGATGTTTTTCAATGGCAAAAATCAATGAATATTGTAAATGCACAAACAGTAATTTCTCCGCATTGCAAGGTGCAATTCTGAAATTTTTTGCTTTTTCCTGCTCCTCTTAGCATGATAAAGAAGATTCAAAGAGAGTGAGATGCCAGCTCCTTTCATTCAGTCAGTAGCTTCAATCATTTCTGGACGTTTTTCAATGGCAAAAATCAATGAAGATTGTAAATGCACAAACAGTAATTTCTCCGCATTGCAAGGTGCAATTCTGAAATTTTTTGCTTTTTCCTGCTCCTCTTAGCATGATAAAGAAGATTCAAAGAGAGTGAGATGCCAGCTTCTTTCATTCAGTCAGTAGCTTCAAACATTTCTGGGATATGAATAACATGATGTTTTTCAATGGCAAAAATTAATGAATATTGTAAATGCACAAACAGTAATTTCTCCGCATTGCAAGGTGCAATTCTGAAATTTTTTGCTTTTTCCTGCTCCTCTTAGCATGATAAAGAAGATTCAAAGAGAGTGAGATGCCAGCTCCTTTCATTCAGTCAGTAGCTTCAATCATTTCTGGACGTTTTTCAATGGCAAAAATCAATGAATATTGTAAATGCACAAACAGTAATTTCTCCGCATTGCAAGGTGCAATTCTGAAATTTTTTGCTTTTTCCTGCTCCTCTTAGCATGATAAAGAAGATTCAAAGAGAGTGAGATGCCAGCTCCTTTCATTCAGTCAGTAGCTTCAATCATTTCTGGACGTTTTTCAATGGCAAAAATCAATGAATATTGTAAATGCACAAACAGTAATTTCTCCGCATTGCAAGGTGCAATTCTGAAATTTTTTGCTTTTTCCTGCTCCTCTTAGCATGATAAAGAAGATTCAAAGAGAGTGAGATGCCAGCTCCTTTCATTCAGTCAGTAGCTTCAATCATTTCTGGTATATGAATAACATGATGTTTTTCAATGGCAAAAATCAATGAATATTGTAAATGCACAAACAGTAATTTCTCCGCATTGCAAGTTGCAATTCTGAAATTTTTTGCTTTTTCCTGCTCCTCTTAGCATGATAAAGAAGATTCAAAGAGAGTGAGATGCCAGCTCCTTTCATTCAGTCAGTAGCTTCAATCATTTCTGGACGTTTTTCAATGGCAAAAATCAATGAATATTGTAAATGCACAAACAGTAATTTCTCCGCATTGCAAGGTGCAATTCTGAAATTTTTTGCTTTTTCCTGCTCCTCTTAGCATGATAAAGAAGATTCAAAGAGAGTGAGATGCCAGCTCCTTTCATTCAGTCAGTAGCTTCAATCATTTCTGGACGTTTTTCAATGGCAAAAATCAATGAATATTGTAAATGCACAAACAGTAATTTCTCCACATTGCAAGGTGCAATTCTGAAATTTTTTGCTTTTTCCTGCTCCTCTTAGCATGATAAAGAAGATTCAAAGAGAGTGAGATGCCAGCTCCTTTCATTCAGTCAGTAGCTTCAAACATTTCTGGTATATGAATAACATGATGTTTTTCAATGGCAAAAATCAATGAATATTGTAAAAGCACAAACAGTAATTTCTCCGCATTGCAAGGTGCAATTCTGAAATTTTTTGCTTTTTCCTGCTCCTCTTAGCATGATAAAGAAGATTCAAAGAGAGTGAGATGCCAGCTCCTTTCATTCAGTCAGTAGCTTCAATCATTTCTGGACGTTTTTCAATGGCAAAAATCAATGAATATTGTAAATGCACAAACAGTAATTTCTCCGCATTGCAAGGTGCAATTCTGAAATTTTTTGCTTTTTCCTGCTCCTTTTAGCATGATAAAGAAGATTCAAAGAGAGTGAGATGCCAGCTCCTTCATTCAGTCAGTAGCTTCAATCATTTCTGGTATATGAATAACATGATGTTTTTCAATGGCAAAAATCAATGAATATTGTAAATGCACAAACAGTAATTTCTCCACATTGCAAGGTGCAATTCTGAAATTTTTTGCTTTTTCCTGCTCCTCTTAGCATGATAAAGAAGATTCAAAGAGAGTGAGATGCCAGCTCCTTTCATTCAGTCAGTAGCTTCAATCATTTCTGGACGTTTTTCAATGGCAAAAATCAATGAATATTGTAAATGCACAAACAGTAATTTCTCCGCATTGCAAGGTGCAATTCTGAAATTTTTTGCTTTTTCCTGCTCCTCTTAGCATGATAAAGAAGATTCAAAGAGAGCGAGATGCCAGCTCCTTTCATTCAGTCAGTAGCTTCAATCATTTCTGGTATATGAATAACATGATGTTTTTCAATGGCAAAAATCAATGAATATTGTAAATGCACAAACAGTAATTTCTCCGCATTGCAAGGTGCAATTCTGAAATTTTTTGCTTTTTCCTGCTCCTCTTAGCATGATAAAGAAGATTCAAAGAGAGTGAGATGCCAGCTCCTTTCATTCAGTCAGTAGCTTCAATCATTTCTGGACGTTTTTCAATGGCAAAAATCAATGAATATTGTAAATGCACAAAGAGTAATTTCTCCGCATTGCAAGGTGCAATTCTGAAATTTTTTGCTTTTTCCTGCTCCTCTTAGCATGATAAAGAAGATTCAAAGAGAGTGAGATGCCAGCTCCTTTCATTCAGTCAGTAGCTTCAAACATTTCTGGTATATGAATAACATGATGTTTTTCAATGGCAAAAATCAATGAATATTGTAAATGCACAAACAGTAATTTCTCCGCATTGCAAGGTGCAATTCTGAAATTTTTTGCTTTTTCCTGCTCCTCTTAGCATGATAAAGAAGATTCAAAGAGAGTGAGATGCCAGCTCCTTTCATTCAGTCAGTAGCTTCAATCATTTCTGGACGTTTTTCAATGGCAAAAATCAATGAATATTGTAAATGCACAAACAGTAATTTCTCCGCATTGCAAGGTGCAATTCTGAAATTTCTTGCATTTTCCTGCTCCTCTTAGCATGATAAAGAAGATTCAAAGAGAGTGAGATGCCAGCTCCTTTCATTCAGTCAGTAGCTTCAATCATTTCTGGACGTTTTTCAATGGCAAAAATCAATGAATATTGTAAATGCACAAACAGTAATTTCTCCGCATTGCAAGGTGCAATTCTGAAATTTTTTGCTTTTTCCTGCTCCTCTTAGCATGATAAAGAAGATTCAAAGAGAGTGAGATGCCAGCTCCTTTCATTCAGTCAGTAGCTTCAAACATTTCTGGTATATGAATAACATGATGTTTTTCAATGGCAAAAATCAATGAATATTGTAAATGCACAAACAGTAATTTCTCCGCATTGCAAGGTGCAATTCTGAAATTTTTTGCTTTTTCCTGCTCCTCTTAGCATGATAAAGAAGATTCAAAGAGAGTGAGATGCCAGCTCCTTTCATTCAGTCAGTAGCTTCAATCATTTCTGGTATATGAATAACATGTTTTTCAATGGCAAAAATCAATGAATATTGTAAATGCACAAACAGTAATTTCTCCGCATTGCAAGTTGCAATTCTGAAATTTTTTGCTTTTTCCTGCTCCTCTTAGCATGATAAAGAAGATTCAAAGAGAGTGAGATGCCAGCTCCTTTCATTCAGTCAGTAGCTTCAATCATTTCTGGACGTTTTTCAATGGCAAAAATCAATGAATATTGTAAATGCACAAACAGTAATTTCTCCGCATTGCAAGGTGCAATTCTGAAATTTTTTGCTTTTTCCTGCTCCTCTTAGCATGATAAAGAAGATTCAAAGAGAGTGAGATGCCAGCTCCTTTCATTCAGTCAGTAGCTTCAATCATTTCTGGACGTTTTTCAATGGCAAAAATCAATGAATATTGTAAATGCACAAACAGTAATTTCTCCGCATTGCAAGGTGCAATTCTGAAATTTTTTGCTTTTTCCTGCTCCTCTTAGCATGATAAAGAAGATTCAAAGAGAGTGAGATGCCAGCTCCTTTCATTCAGTCAGTAGCTTCAAACATTTCTGGTATATGAATAACATGATGTTTTTCAATGGCAAAAATCAATGAATATTGTAAAAGCACAAACAGTAATTTCTCCGCATTGCAAGGTGCAATTCTGAAATTTTTTGCTTTTTCCTGCTCCTCTTAGCATGATAAAGAAGATTCAAAGAGAGTGAGATGCCAGCTCCTTTCATTCAGTCAGTAGCTTCAATCATTTCTGGACGTTTTTCAATGGCAAAAATCAATGAATATTGTAAATGCACAAACAGTAATTTCTCCGCATTGCAAGGTGCAATTCTGAAATTTTTTGCTTTTTCCTGCTCCTCTTAGCATGATAAAGAAGATTCAAAGAGAGTGAGATGCCAGCTCCTTTCATTCAGTCAGTAGCTTCAATCATTTCTGGTATATGAATAACATGATGTTTTTCAATGGCAAAAATCAATGAATATTGTAAATGCACAAACAGTAATTTCTCCGCATTGCAAGGTGCAATTCTGAAATTTTTTGCTTTTTCCTGCTCCTCTTAGCATGATAAAGAAGATTCAAAGAGAGTGAGATGCCAGCTCCTTTCATTCAGTCAGTAGCTTCAATCATTTCTGGACGTTTTTCAATGGCAAAAATCAATGAATATTGTAAATGCACAAACAGTAATTTCTCCGCATTGCAAGGTGCAATTCTGAAATTTTTTGCTTTTTCCTGCTCCTCTTAGCATGATAAAGAAGATTCAAAGAGAGTGAGATGCCAGCTCCTTTCATTCAGTCAGTAGCTTCAATCATTTCTGGACGTTTTTCAATTGCAAAAATCAATGAATATTGTAAATGCACAAACAGTAATATCTCCACATTGCACGGTGCAATTCTGAAATTTTTAGCTTTTTCCTGTTAATCCTAGCATGATAAAGAAGATTCAAAGAGAGTGAGATGCCAGCTCCTTTCATTCAGTCAGTAGCTTCAAACATTTCTGGTATATGAATAACATGTTTTTCAATGGCAAAAATCAATGAATATTGTAAAAGCACAAACAGTAATTTCTCCGCATTGCAAGGTGCAATTCTGAAATTTTTTGCTTTTTCCTGCTCCTCTTAGCATGATAAAGAAGATTCAAAGAGAGTGAGATGCCAGCTCCTTTCATTCAGTCAGTAGCTTCAATCATTTCTGGTATATGAATAACATGATGTTTTTCAATGGCAAAAATCAATGAATATTGTAAATGCACAAACAGTAATTTCTCCACATTGCAAGGTGTAATTCTGAAATTTTTTGCTTTTTCCTGCTCCTCTTAGCATGATAAAGAAGATTCAAAGAGAGTGAGATGCCAGCTCCTTTCATTCAGTCAGTAGCTTCAATCATTTCTGAACGTTTTTCAATGGCAAAAATCAATGAATATTGTAAATGCACAAACAGTAATTTCTCCGCATTGCAAGGTGCAATTCTGAAATTTTTTGCTTTTTCCTGCTCCTCTTAGCATGATAAAGAAGATTCAAAGAGAGCGAGATGCCAGCTCCTTTCATTCAGTCAGTAGCTGCAATCATTTCTGGTATATGAATAACATGATGTTTTTCAATGGCAAAAATCAATGAATATTGTAAATGCACAAACAGTAATTTCTCCGCATTGCAAGGTGCAATTCTGAAATTTTTTGCTTTTTCCTGCTCCTCTTAGCATGATAAAGAAGATTCAAAGAGAGTGAGATGCCAGCTCCTTTCATTCAGTCAGTAGCTTCAATCATTTCTGGACGTTTTTCAATGGCAAAAATCAATGAATATTGTAAATGCACAAACAGTAATTTCTCCGCATTGCAAGGTGCAATTCTGAAATTTTTTGCTTTTTCCTGCTCCTCTTAGCATGATAAAGAAGATTCAAAGAGAGTGAGATGCCAGCTCCTTTCATTCAGTCAGTAGCTTCAATCATTTCTGGTATATGAATAACATGATGTTTTTCAATGGCAAAAATCAATGAATATTGTAAATGCACAAACAGTAATTTCTCCGCATTGCAAGGTGCAATTCTGAAATTTTTTGCTTTTTCCTGCTCCTCTTAGCATGATAAAGAAGATTCAAAGAGAGTGAGATGCCAGCTCCTTTCATTCAGTCAGCAGCTTCAATCATTTCTGGACATTTTTCAATGGCAAAAATCAATGAATATTGTAAATGCACAAACAGTAATTTCTCCGCATTGCAAGGTGCAATTCTGAAATTTTTTGCTTTTTCCTGCTCCTCTTAGCATGATAAAGAAGATTCAAAGAGAGTGAGATGCCAGCTCCTTTCATTCAGTCAGTAGCTTCAAACATTTCTGGTATATGAATAACATGATGTTTTTCAATGGCAAAAATCAATGAATATTGTAAAAGCACAAACAGTAATTTCTCCGCATTGCAAGGTGCAATTCTGAAATTTTTTGCTTTTTCCTGCTCCTCTTAGCATGATAAAGAAGATTCAAAGAGAGTGAGATGCCAGCTCCTTTCATTCAGTCAGTAGCTTCAATCATTTCTGGACGTTTTTCAATGGCAAAAATCAATGAATATTGTAAATGCACAAACAGTAATTTCTCCGCATTGCAAGGTGCAATTCTGAAATTTTTTGCTTTTTCCTGCTCCTCTTAGCATGATAAAGAAGATTCAAAGAGAGTGAGATGCCAGCTCCTTTCATTCAGTCAGTAGCTTCAATCATTTCTGGTATATGAATAACATGATGTTTTTCAATGGCAAAAATCAATGAATATTGTAAATGCACAAACAGTAATTTCTCCGCATTGCAAGTTGCAATTCTGAAATTTTTTGCTTTTTCCTGCTCCTCTTAGCATGATAAAGAAGATTCAAAGAGAGTGAGATGCCAGCTCCTTTCATTCAGTCAGTAGCTTCAATTATTTCTGGACGTTTTTCAATGGCAAAAATCAATGAATATTGTAAATGCACAAACAGTAATTTCTCCGCATTGCAAGGTGCAATTCTGAAATTTTTTGCTTTTTCCTGCTCCTCTTAGCATGATAAAGAAGATTCAAAGAGAGTGAGATGCCAGCTCCTTTCATTCAGTCAGTTGCTTCAATCATTTCTGGACGTTTTTCAATGGCAAAAATCAATGAATATTGTAAATGCACAAACAGTAATTTCTCCGCATTGCAAGGTGCAATTCTGAAATTTTTTGCTTTTTCCTGCTCCTCTTAGCATGATAAAGAAGATTCAAAGAGAGTGAGATGCCAGCTCCTTTCATTCAGTCAGTAGCTTCAATCATTTCTGGACGTTTTTCAATGGCAAAAATCAATGAATATTGTAAATGCACAAACAGTAATTTCTCCGCATTGCAAGGTGCAATTCTGAAATTTTTTGCTTTTTCCTGCTCCTCTTTGCATGATAAAGAAGATTCAAAGAGAGTGAGATGCCAGCTCCTTTCATTCAGTCAGTAGCTTCAATCATTTCTGGTATATGAATAACATGATGTTTTTCAATGGCAAAAATCAATGAATATTGTAAATGCACAAACAGTAATTTCTCCGCATTGCAAGGTGCAATTCTGAAATTTTTGGCTTTTTCCTGCTCCTCTTAGCATGATAAAGAAGATTCAAAGAGAGTGAGATGCCAGCTCCTTTCATTCAGTCAGTAGCTTCAATCATTTCTGGATGTTTTTCAATTGCAAAAATCAATGAATATTGTAAATGCACAAACAGTAATTTCTCCGCATTGCAAGGTGCAATTCTGAAATTTCTTGCATTTTCCTGCTCCTCTTAGCATGATAAAGAAGATTCAAAGAGAGTGAGATGCCAGCTCCTTTCATTCAGTCAGTAGCTTCAATCATTTCTGGACGTTTTTCAATGGCAAAAATCAATGAATATTGTAAATGCACAAACAGTAATTTCTCCGCATTGCAAGGTGCAATTCTGAAATTTTTTGCTTTTTCCTGCTCCTCTTAGCATGATAAAGAAGATTCAAAGAGAGTGAGATGCCAGCTCCTTTCATTCAGTCAGTAGCTTCAAACATTTCTGGTATATGAATAACATGATGTTTTTCAATGGCAAAAATCAATGAATATTGTAAATGCACAAACAGTAATTTCTCCGCATTGCAAGGTGCAATTCTGAAATTTTTTGCTTTTTCCTGCTCCTCTTAGCATGATAAAGAAGATTCAAAGAGAGTGAGATGCCAGCTCCTTTCATTCAGTCAGTAGCTTCAATCATTTCTGGACGTTTTTCAATGGCAAAAATCAATGAATATTGTAAATGCACAAACAGTAATTTCTCCGCATTGCAAGGTGCAATTCTGAAATTTTTTGCTTTTTCCTGCTCCTCTTAGCATGATAAAGAAGATTCAAAGAGAGTGAGATGCCAGCTTCTTTCATTCAGTCAGTAGCTTCAAACATTTCTGGGATATGAATAACATGATGTTTTTCAATGGCAAAAATTAATGAATATTGTAAATGCACAAACAGTAATTTCTCCGCATTGCAAGGTGCAATTCTGAAATTTTTTGCTTTTTCCTGCTCCTCTTAGCATGATAAAGAAGATTCAAAGAGAGTGAGATGCCAGCTCCTTTCATTCAGTCAGTAGCTTCAATCATTTCTGGACGTTTTTCAATGGCAAAAATCAATGAATATTGTAAATGCACAAACAGTAATTTCTCCGCATTGCAAGGTGCAATTCTGAAATTTTTTGCTTTTTCCTGCTCCTCTTAGCATGATAAAGAAGATTCAAAGAGAGTGAGATGCCAGCTCCTTTCATTCAGTCAGTAGCTTCAATCATTTCTGGACGTTTTTCAATGGCAAAAATCAATGAATATTGTAAATGCACAAACAGTAATTTCTCCGCATTGCAAGGTGCAATTCTGAAATTTTTTGCTTTTTCCTGCTCCTCTTAGCATGATAAAGAAGATTCAAAGAGAGTGAGATGCCAGCTATTTTCATTCAGTCAGTAGCTTCAATCATTTCTGGTATATGAATAACATGATGTTTTTCAATGGCAAAAATCAATGAATATTGTAAATGCACAAACAGTAATTTCTCCGCATTGCAAGTTGCAATTCTGAAATTTTTTGCTTTTTCCTGCTCCTCTTAGCATGATAAAGAAGATTCAAAGAGAGTGAGATGCCAGCTCCTTTCATTCAGTCAGTAGCTTCAATCATTTCTGGACGTTTTTCAATGGCAAAAATCAATGAATATTGTAAATGCACAAACAGTAATTTCTCCGCATTGCAAGGTGCAATTCTGAAATTTTTTGCTTTTTCCTGCTCCTCTTAGCATGATAAAGAAGATTCAAAGAGAGTGAGATGCCAGCTCCTTTCATTCAGTCAGTAGCTTCAATCATTTCTGGACGTTTTTCAATGGCAAAAATCAATGAATATTGTAAATGCACAAACAGTAATTTCTCCGCATTGCAAGGTGCAATTCTGAAATTTTTTGCTTTTTCCTGCTCCTCTTAGCATGATAAAGAAGATTCAAAGAGAGTGAGATGCCAGCTCCTTTCATTCAGTCAGTAGCTTCAAACATTTCTGGTATATGAATAACATGATGTTTTTCAATGGCAAAAATCAATGAATATTGTAAATGCACAAACAGTAATTTCTCCGCATTGCAAGGTGCAATTCTGAAATTTTTTGCTTTTTCCTGCTCCTCTTAGCATGATAAAGAAGATTCAAAGAGAGTGAGATGCCAGCTCCTTTCATTCAGTCAGTAGCTTCAATCATTTCTGGACGTTTTTCAATGGCAAAAATCAATGAAGATTGTAAATGCACAAACAGTAATTTCTCCGCATTGCAAGGTGCAATTCTGAAATTTTTTGCTTTTTCCTGCTCCTCTTAGCATGATAAAGAAGATTCAAAGAGAGTGAGATGCCAGCTTCTTTCATTCAGTCAGTAGCTTCAAACATTTCTGGGATATGAATAACATGATGTTTTTCAATGGCAAAAATTAATGAATATTGTAAATGCACAAACAGTAATTTCTCCGCATTGCAAGGTGCAATTCTGAAATTTTTTGCTTTTTCCTGCTCCTCTTAGCATGATAAAGAAGATTCAAAGAGAGTGAGATGCCAGCTCCTTTCATTCAGTCAGTAGCTTCAATCATTTCTGGACGTTTTTCAATGGCAAAAATCAATGAATATTGTAAATGCACAAACAGTAATTTCTCCGCATTGCAAGGTGCAATTCTGAAATTTTTTGCTTTTTCCTGCTCCTCTTAGCATGATAAAGAAGATTCAAAGAGAGTGAGATGCCAGCTCCTTTCATTCAGTCAGTAGCTTCAATCATTTCTGGACGTTTTTCAATGGCAAAAATCAATGAATATTGTAAATGCACAAACAGTAATTTCTCCGCATTGCAAGGTGCAATTCTGAAATTTTTTGCTTTTTCCTGCTCCTCTTAGCATGATAAAGAAGATTCAAAGAGAGTGAGATGCCAGCTCCTTTCATTCAGTCAGTAGCTTCAATCATTTCTGGTATATGAATAACATGATGTTTTTCAATGGCAAAAATCAATGAATATTGTAAATGCACAAACAGTAATTTCTCCGCATTGCAAGTTGCAATTCTGAAATTTTTTGCTTTTTCCTGCTCCTCTTAGCATGATAAAGAAGATTCAAAGAGAGTGAGATGCCAGCTCCTTTCATTCAGTCAGTAGCTTCAATCATTTCTGGACGTTTTTCAATGGCAAAAATCAATGAATATTGTAAATGCACAAACAGTAATTTCTCCGCATTGCAAGGTGCAATTCTGAAATTTTTTGCTTTTTCCTGCTCCTCTTAGCATGATAAAGAAGATTCAAAGAGAGTGAGATGCCAGCTCCTTTCATTCAGTCAGTAGCTTCAATCATTTCTGGACGTTTTTCAATGGCAAAAATCAATGAATATTGTAAATGCACAAACAGTAATTTCTCCACATTGCAAGGTGCAATTCTGAAATTTTTTGCTTTTTCCTGCTCCTCTTAGCATGATAAAGAAGATTCAAAGAGAGTGAGATGCCAGCTCCTTTCATTCAGTCAGTAGCTTCAAACATTTCTGGTATATGAATAACATGATGTTTTTCAATGGCAAAAATCAATGAATATTGTAAAAGCACAAACAGTAATTTCTCCGCATTGCAAGGTGCAATTCTGAAATTTTTTGCTTTTTCCTGCTCCTCTTAGCATGATAAAGAAGATTCAAAGAGAGTGAGATGCCAGCTCCTTTCATTCAGTCAGTAGCTTCAATCATTTCTGGACGTTTTTCAATGGCAAAAATCAATGAATATTGTAAATGCACAAACAGTAATTTCTCCGCATTGCAAGGTGCAATTCTGAAATTTTTTGCTTTTTCCTGCTCCTTTTAGCATGATAAAGAAGATTCAAAGAGAGTGAGATGCCAGCTCCTTCATTCAGTCAGTAGCTTCAATCATTTCTGGTATATGAATAACATGATGTTTTTCAATGGCAAAAATCAATGAATATTGTAAATGCACAAACAGTAATTTCTCCACATTGCAAGGTGCAATTCTGAAATTTTTTGCTTTTTCCTGCTCCTCTTAGCATGATAAAGAAGATTCAAAGAGAGTGAGATGACAGCTCCTTTCATTCAGTCAGTAGCTTCAATCATTTCTGGACGTTTTTCAATGGCAAAAATCAATGAATATTGTAAATGCACAAACAGTAATTTCTCCGCATTGCAAGGTGCAATTCTGAAATTTTTTGCTTTTTCCTGCTCCTCTTAGCATGATAAAGAAGATTCAAAGAGAGCGAGATGCCAGCTCCTTTCATTCAGTCAGTAGCTTCAATCATTTCTGGTATATGAATAACATGATGTTTTTCAATGGCAAAAATCAATGAATATTGTAAATGCACAAACAGTAATTTCTCCGCATTGCAAGGTGCAATTCTGAAATTTTTTGCTTTTTCCTGCTCCTCTTAGCATGATAAAGAAGATTCAAAGAGAGTGAGATGCCAGCTCCTTTCATTCAGTCAGTAGCTTCAATCATTTCTGGACGTTTTTCAATGGCAAAAATCAATGAATATTGTAAATGCACAAAGAGTAATTTCTCCGCATTGCAAGGTGCAATTCTGAAATTTTTTGCTTTTTCCTGCTCCTCTTAGCATGATAAAGAAGATTCAAAGAGAGTGAGATGCCAGCTCCTTTCATTCAGTCAGTAGCTTCAAACATTTCTGGTATATGAATAACATGATGTTTTTCAATGGCAAAAATCAATGAATATTGTAAATGCACAAACAGTAATTTCTCCGCATTGCAAGGTGCAATTCTGAAATTTTTTGCTTTTTCCTGCTCCTCTTAGCATGATAAAGAAGATTCAAAGAGAGTGAGATGCCAGCTCCTTTCATTCAGTCAGTAGCTTCAATCATTTCTGGACGTTTTTCAATGGCAAAAATCAATGAATATTGTAAATGCACAAACAGTAATTTCTCCGCATTGCAAGGTGCAATTCTGAAATTTTTTGCTTTTTCCTGCTCCTCTTAGCATGATAAAGAAGATTCAAAGAGAGTGAGATGCCAGCTCCTTTCATTCAGTCAGTAGCTTCAATCATTTCTGGACGTTTTTCAATGGCAAAAATCAATGAATATTGTAAATGCACAAACAGTAATTTCTCCGCATTGCAAGGTGCAATTCTGAAATTTCTTGCATTTTCCTGCTCCTCTTAGCATGATAAAGAAGATTCAAAGAGAGTGAGATGCCAGCTCCTTTCATTCAGTCAGTAGCTTCAATCATTTCTGGACGTTTTTCAATGGCAAAAATCAATGAATATTGTAAATGCACAAACAGTAATTTCTCCGCATTGCAAGGTGCAATTCTGAAATTTTTTGCTTTTTCCTGCTCCTCTTAGCATGATAAAGAAGATTCAAAGAGAGTGAGATGCCAGCTCCTTTCATTCAGTCAGTAGCTTCAAACATTTCTGGTATATGAATAACATGATGTTTTTCAATGGCAAAAATCAATGAATATTGTAAATGCACAAACAGTAATTTCTCCGCATTGCAAGGTGCAATTCTGAAATTTTTTGCTTTTTCCTGCTCCTCTTAGCATGATAAAGAAGATTCAAAGAGAGTGAGATGCCAGCTCCTTTCATTCAGTCAGTAGCTTCAATCATTTCTGGTATATGAATAACATGTTTTTCAATGGCAAAAATCAATGAATATTGTAAATGCACAAACAGTAATTTCTCCGCATTGCAAGTTGCAATTCTGAAATTTTTTGCTTTTTCCTGCTCCTCTTAGCATGATAAAGAAGATTCAAAGAGAGTGAGATGCCAGCTCCTTTCATTCAGTCAGTAGCTTCAATCATTTCTGGACGTTTTTCAATGGCAAAAATCAATGAATATTGTAAATGCACAAACAGTAATTTCTCCGCATTGCAAGGTGCAATTCTGAAATTTTTTGCTTTTTCCTGCTCCTCTTAGCATGATAAAGAAGATTCAAAGAGAGTGAGATGCCAGCTCCTTTCATTCAGTCAGTAGCTTCAATCATTTCTGGACGTTTTTCAATGGCAAAAATCAATGAATATTGTAAATGCACAAACAGTAATTTCTCCGCATTGCAAGGTGCAATTCTGAAATTTTTTGCTTTTTCCTGCTCCTCTTAGCATGATAAAGAAGATTCAAAGAGAGTGAGATGCCAGCTCCTTTCATTCAGTCAGTAGCTTCAAACATTTCTGGTATATGAATAACATGATGTTTTTCAATGGCAAAAATCAATGAATATTGTAAAAGCACAAACAGTAATTTCTCCGCATTGCAAGGTGCAATTCTGAAATTTTTTGCTTTTTCCTGCTCCTCTTAGCATGATAAAGAAGATTCAAAGAGAGTGAGATGCCAGCTCCTTTCATTCAGTCAGTAGCTTCAATCATTTCTGGACGTTTTTCAATGGCAAAAATCAATGAATATTGTAAATGCACAAACAGTAATTTCTCCGCATTGCAAGGTGCAATTCTGAAATTTTTTGCTTTTTCCTGCTCCTCTTAGCATGATAAAGAAGATTCAAAGAGAGTGAGATGCCAGCTCCTTTCATTCAGTCAGTAGCTTCAATCATTTCTGGTATATGAATAACATGATGTTTTTCAATGGCAAAAATCAATGAATATTGTAAATGCACAAACAGTAATTTCTCCGCATTGCAAGGTGCAATTCTGAAATTTTTTGCTTTTTCCTGCTCCTCTTAGCATGATAAAGAAGATTCAAAGAGAGTGAGATGCCAGCTCCTTTCATTCAGTCAGTAGCTTCAATCATTTCTGGACGTTTTTCAATGGCAAAAATCAATGAATATTGTAAATGCACAAACAGTAATTTCTCCGCATTGCAAGGTGCAATTCTGAAATTTTTTGCTTTTTCCTGCTCCTCTTAGCATGATAAAGAAGATTCAAAGAGAGTGAGATGCCAGCTCCTTTCATTCAGTCAGTAGCTTCAATCATTTCTGGACGTTTTTCAATTGCAAAAATCAATGAATATTGTAAATGCACAAACAGTAATTTCTCCGCATTGCAAGGTGCAATTCTGAAATTTCTTGCATTTTCCTGCTCCTCTTAGCATGATAAAGAAGATTCAAAGAGAGTGAGATGCCAGCTCCTTTCATTCAGTCAGTAGCTTCAATCATTTCTGGACGTTTTTCAATGGCAAAAATCAATGAATATTGTAAATGCACAAACAGTAATTTCTCCGCATTGCAAGTTGCAATTCTGAAATTTTTTGCTTTTTCCTGCTCCTCTTAGCATGATAAAGAAGATTCAAAGAGAGTGAGATGCCAGCTCCTTTCATTCAGTCAGTAGCTTCAATCATTTCTGGACGTTTTTCAATGGCAAAAATCAATGAATATTGTAAATGCACAAACAGTAATTTCTCCGCATTGCAAGGTGCAATTCTGAAATTTTTTGCTTTTTCCTGCTCCTCTTAGCATGATAAAGAAGATTCAAAGAGAGTGAGATGCCAGCTCCTTTCATTCAGTCAGTAGCTTCAATCATTTCTGGACGTTTTTCAATGGCAAAAATCAATGAATATTGTAAATGCACAAACAGTAATTTCTCCGCATTGCAAGGTGCAATTCTGAAATTTTTTGCTTTTTCCTGCTCCTCTTAGCATGATAAAGAAGATTCAAAGAGAGTGAGATGCCAGCTCCTTTCATTCAGTCAGTAGCTTCAAACATTTCTGGTATATGAATAACATGATGTTTTTCAATGGCAAAAATCAATGAATATTGTAAAAGCACAAACAGTAATTTCTCCGCATTGCAAGGTGCAATTCTGAAATTTTTTGCTTTTTCCTGCTCCTCTTAGCATGATAAAGAAGATTCAAAGAGAGTGAGATGCCAGCTCCTTTCATTCAGTCAGTAGCTTCAATCATTTCTGGACGTTTTTCAATGGCAAAAATCAATGAATATTGTAAATGCACAAACAGTAATTTCTCCGCATTGCAAGGTGCAATTCTGAAATTTTTTGCTTTTTCCTGCTCCTCTTAGCATGATAAAGAAGATTCAAAGAGAGTGAGATGCCAGCTCCTTTCATTCAGTCAGTAGCTTCAATCATTTCTGGTATATGAATAACATGATGTTTTTCAATGGCAAAAATCAATGAATATTGTAAATGCACAAACAGTAATTTCTCCGCATTGCAAGGTGCAATTCTGAAATTTTTTGCTTTTTCCTGCTCCTCTTAGCATGATAAAGAAGATTCAAAGAGAGTGAGATGCCAGCTCCTTTCATTCAGTCAGTAGCTTCAATCATTTCTGGACGTTTTTCAATGGCAAAAATCAATGAATATTGTAAATGCACAAACAGTAATTTCTCCGCATTGCAAGGTGCAATTCTGAAATTTTTTGCTTTTTCCTGCTCCTCTTAGCATGATAAAGAAGATTCAAAGAGAGTGAGATGCCAGCTCCTTTCATTCAGTCAGTAGCTTCAATCATTTCTGGACGTTTTTCAATTGCAAAAATCAATGAATATTGTAAATGCACAAACAGTAATTTCTCCGCATTGCAAGGTGCAATTCTGAAATTTCTTGCATTTTCCTGCTCCTCTTAGCATGATAAAGAAGATTCAAAGAGAGTGAGATGCCAGCTCCTTTCATTCAGTCAGTAGCTTCAATCATTTCTGGACGTTTTTCAATGGCAAAAATCAATGAATATTGTAAATGCACAAACAGTAATTTCTCCGCATTGCAAGGTGCAATTCTGAAATTTTTTGCTTTTTCCTGCTCCTCTTAGCATGATAAAGAAGATTCAAAGAGAGTGAGATGCCAGCTCCTTTCATTCAGTCAGTAGCTTCAAACATTTCTGGTATATGAATAACATGATGTTTTTCAATGGCAAAAATCAATGAATATTGTAAAAGCACAAACAGTAATTTCTCCGCATTGCAAGGTGCAATTCTGAAATTTTTTGCTTTTTCCTGCTCCTCTTAGCATGATAAAGAAGATTCAAAGAGAGTGAGATGCCAGCTCCTTTCATTCAGTCAGTAGCTTCAATCATTTCTGGACGTTTTTCAATGGCAAAAATCAATGAATATTGTAAATGCACAAACAGTAATTTCTCCGCATTGCAAGGTGCAATTCTGAAATTTTTTGCTTTTTCCTGCTCCTCTTAGCATGATAAAGAAGATTCAAAGAGAGTGAGATGCCAGCTCCTTTCATTCAGTCAGTAGCTTCAATCATTTCTGGTATATGAATAACATGATGTTTTTCAATGGCAAAAATCAATGAATATTGTAAATGCACAAAGAGTAATTTCTCCGCATTGCAAGTTGCAATTCTGAAATTTTTTGCTTTTTCCTGCTCCTCTTAGCATGATAAAGAAGATTCAAAGAGAGTGAGATGCCAGCTCCTTTCATTCAGTCAGTAGCTTCAATCATTTCTGGATGTTTTTCAATGGCAGAAATCAATGAATATTGTAAATGCACAAACAGTAATTTCTCCGCATTGCAAGGTGCAATTCTGAAATTTCTTGCATTTTCCTGCTCCTCTTAGCATGATAAAGAAGATTCAAAGAGAGTGAGATGCCAGCTCCTTTCATTCAGTCAGTAGCTTCAATCATTTCTGGACGTTTTTCAATGGCAAAAATCAATGAATATTGTAAATGCACAAACAGTAATTTCTCCGCATTGCAAGGTGCAATTCTGAAATTTTTTGCTTTTTCCTGCTCCTCTTAGCATGATAAAGAAGATTCAAAGAGAGTGAGATGCCAGCTCCTTTCATTCAGTCAGTAGCTTCAAACATTTCTGGTATATGAATAACATGATGTTTTTCAATGGCAAAAATCAATGAATATTGTAAATGCACAAACAGTAATTTCTCCGCATTGCAAGGTGCAATTCTGAAATTTTTTGCTTTTTCCTGCTCCTCTTAGCATGATAAAGAAGATTCAAAGAGAGTGAGATGCCAGCTCCTTTCATTCAGTCAGTAGCTTCAATCATTTCTGGACGTTTTTCAATGGCAAAAATCAATGAATATTGTAAATGCACAAACAGTAATTTCTCCGCATTGCAAGGTGCAATTCTGAAATTTTTTGCTTTTTCCTGCTCCTCTTAGCATGATAAAGAAGATTCAAAGAGAGTGAGATGCCAGCTTCTTTCATTCAGTCAGTAGCTTCAAACATTTCTGGGATATGAATAACATGATGTTTTTCAATGGCAAAAATTAATGAATATTGTAAATGCACAAACAGTAATTTCTCCGCATTGCAAGGTGCAGTTCTGAAATTTTTTGCTTTTTCCTGCTCCTCTTAGCATGATAAAGAAGATTCAAAGAGAGTGAGATGCCAGCTCCTTTCATTCAGTCAGTAGCTTCAATCATTTCTGGACGTTTTTCAATGGCAAAAATCAATGAATATTGTAAATGCACAAACAGTAATTTCTCCGCATTGCAAGGTGCAATTCTGAAATTTTTTGCTTTTTCCTGCTCCTCTTAGCATGATAAAGAAGATTCAAAGAGAGTGAGATGCCAGCTCCTTTCATTCAGTCAGTAGCTTCAATCATTTCTGGACGTTTTTCAATGGCAAAAATCAATGAATATTGTAAATGCACAAACAGTAATTTCTCCGCATTGCAAGGTGCAATTCTGAAATTTTTTGCTTTTTCCTGCTCCTCTTAGCATGATAAAGAAGATTCAAAGAGAGTGAGATGCCAGCTCCTTTCATTCAGTCAGTAGCTTCAATCATTTCTGGTATATGAATAACATGATGTTTTTCAATGGCAAAAATCAATGAATATTGTAAATGCACAAACAGTAATTTCTCCGCATTGCAAGTTGCAATTCTGAAATTTTTTGCTTTTTCCTGCTCCTCTTAGCATGATAAAGAAGATTCAAAGAGAGTGAGATTCCAGCTCCTTTCATTCAGTCAGTAGCTTCAATCATTTCTGGACGTTTTTCAATGGCAAAAATCAATGAATATTGTAAATGCACAAACAGTAATTTCTCCGCATTGCAAGGTGCAATTCTGAAATTTTTTGCTTTTTCCTGCTCCTCTTAGCATGATAAAGAAGATTCAAAGAGAGTGAGATGCCAGCTCCTTTCATTCAGTCAGTAGCTTCAATCATTTCTGGACGTTTTTCAATGACAAAAATCAATGAATATTGTAAATGCACAAACAGTAATTTCTCCGCATTGCAAGATGCAATTCTTAAATTTTTTGCTTTTTCCTGCTCCTCTTAGCATGATAAAAAAGATTCAAAGAGAGTGAGATGCCAGCTCCTTTCATTCAGTCAGTAGCTTCAATCATTTCTGGACGTTTTTCAATGGCAAAAATCAATGAATATTGTAAATGCACAAACAGTAATTTCTCCGCATTGCAAGGTGCAATTCTGAAATTTTTTGCTTTTTCCTGCTCCTCTTAGCATGATAAAGAAGATTCAAAGAGAGTGAGATGCCAGCTCCTTTCATTCAGTCAGTAGCTTCAATCATTTCTGGTATATGAATAACATGATGTTTTTCAATGGCAAAAATCAATGAATATTGTAAATGCACAAACAGTAATTTCTCCGCATTGCAAGGTGCAATTCTGAAATTTTTTGCTTTTTCCTGCTCCTCTTAGCATGATAAAGAAGATTCAAAGAGAGTGAGATGCCAGCTCCTTTCATTCAGTCAGTAGCTTCAATCATTTCTGGACGTTTTTCAATGGCAAAAATCAATGAATATTGTAAATGCACAAACAGTAATTTCTCCGCATTGCAAGGTGCAATTTTGAAATTTTTTGCTTTTTCCTGCTCCTCTTAGCATGATAAAGAAGATTCAAAGAGAGTGAGATGCCAGCTCCTTTCATTCAGTCAGTAGCTTCAGTCATTTATGGACGTTTTTCAATGGCAAAAATCAATGAATATTGTAAATGCACAAACAGTAATTTCTCCGCATTGCAAGGTGCAATTCTGAAATTTTTTGCTTTTTCCTGCTCCTCTTAGCATGATAAAGAAGATTCAAAGAGAGTGAGATGCCAGCTCCTTTCATTCAGTCAGTAGCTTCAAACATTTCTGGTATAAACATTTCTGGACGTTTTTCAATGGCAAAAATCAATGAATATTGTAAATGCACAAACAGTAATATCTCCACATTGCAAGGTGCAATTCTGAAATTTTTTGCTTTTTCCTGCTAATCCTAGCATGATAAAGAAGATTCAAATAGAGTGAGATGCCAGCTCCTTTCATTCAGTCAGTAGCTTCAAACATTTCTGGACGTTTTTCAATGGCAAAATTCAATGAATATTGTAAATGCACAAACAGTAATATCTCCACATTGCCAGGTGCAATTCTGAAATTTTTTGCTTTTTCCTGCTAATCCTAGCATGATAAAGAAGATTCAAAGAGAGTGAGATGCCAGCTCCTTTCATTCAGTCAGTAGCTTCAATCATTTCTGGACGTTTTTCAATGGCAAAAATCAATGAATATTGTAAATGCACAAACAGTAATTTCTCCACATTGCAAGGTGCAATTCTGAAATTTTTTGCTTTTTCCTGCTCCTCTTAGCATGATAAAGAAGATTCAAAGAGAGTGAGATGCCAGCTCCTTTCATTCAGTCAGTAGCTTCAATCATTTCTGGACGTTTTTCAATGGCAAAAATCAATGAATATTGTAAATGCACAAACAGTAATTTCTCCGCATTGCAAGGTGCAATTCTGAAATTTTTTGCTTTTTCCTGCTCCTCTTAGCATGATAAAGAAGATTCAAAGAGAGTGAGATGCCAGCTCCTTTCATTCAGTCAGTAGCTTCAATCATTTCTGGTATATGAATAACATGATGTTTTTCAATGGCAAAAATCAATGAATATTGTAAATGCACAAACAGTAATTTCTCCGCATTGCAAGGTGCAATTCTGAAATTTTTTGCTTTTTCCTGCTCCTCTTAGCATGATAAAGAAGATTCAAAGAGAGTGAGATGCCAGCTCCTTTCATTCAGTCAGTAGCTTCAATCATTTCTGGACGTTTTTCAATGGCAAAAATCAATGAATATTGTAAATGCACAAACAGTAATTTCTCCGCATTGCAAGATGCAATTCTGAAATTTTTTGCTTTTTCCTGCTCCTCTTAGCATGATAAAGAAGATTCAAAGAGAGTGAGATGCCAGCTCCTTTCATTCAGTCAGTAGCTTCAGTCATTTCTGGACGTTTTTCAATGCAAAAATCAATGAATATTGTAAATGCACAAACAGTAATTTCTCCGCATTGCAAGGTACAATTCTGAAATTTTTTGCTTTTTCCTGCTCCTCTTAGCATGATAAAGAAGATTCAAAGAGAGTGAGATGCCAGCTCCTTTCATTCAGTCAGTAGCTTCAATCATTTCTGGTATATGAATAACATGATGTTTTTCAATGGCAAAAATCAATGAATATTGTAAATGCACAAACAGTAATTTCTCCGCATTGCAAGGTGCAATTCTGAAATTTTTTGCTTTTTCCTGCTCCTCTTAGCATGATAAAGAAGATTCAAAGAGAGTGAGATGCCAGCTCCTTTCATTCAGTCAGTAGCTTCAATCATTTCTGGACGTTTTTCAATGGCAAAAATCAATGAATATTGTAAATGCACAAACAGTAATTTCTCCGCATTGCAAGGTGCAATTCTGAAATTTTTTGCTTTTTCCTGCTCCTCTTAGCATGATAAAGAAGATTCAAAGAGAGTGAGATGCCAGCTCCTTTCATTCAGTCAGTAGCTTCAAACATTTCTGGTATATGAATAACATGATGTTTTTCAATGGCAAAAATAAATGAATATTGTAAATGCACAAACAGTAATTTCTCCGCATTGCAAGGTGCAATTCTGAAATTTTTTGCTTTTTCCTGCTCCTCTTAGCATGATAAAGAAGATTCAAAGAGAGTGAGATGCCAGCTCCTTTCATTCAGTCAGTAGCTTCAATCATTTCTGGACGTTTTTCAATGGCAAAAATCAATGAATATTGTAAATGCACAAACAGTAATTTCTCCGCATTGCAAGGTGCAATTCTGAAATTTTTTGCTTTTTCCTGCTCCTATTAGCATGATAAAGAAGATTCAAAGAGAGTGAGATGCCAGCTTCTTTCATTGTCAGTAGCTTCAAACATTTCTGGGATATGAATAACATGATGTTTTTCAATGGCAAAAATTAATGAATATTGTAAATGCACAAACAGTAATTTCTCCGCATTGCAAGGTGCAATTCTGAAATTTTTTGCTTTTTCCTGCTCCTCTTAGCATGATAAAGAAGATTCAAAGAGAGTGAGATGCCAGCTCCTTTCATTCAGTCAGTAGCTTCAATCATTTCTGGACGTTTTTCAATGGCAAAAATCAATGAATATTGTAAATGCACAAACAGTAATTTCTCCGCATTGCAAGGTGCAATTCTGAAATTTTTTGCTTTTTCCTGCTCCTCTTAGCATGATAAAGAAGATTCAAAGAGAGTGAGATGCCAGCTCCTTTCATTCAGTCAGTAGCTTCAATCATTTCTGGACGTTTTTCAATGGCAAAAATCAATGAATATTGTAAATGCACAAACAGTAATTTCTCCGCATTGCAAGGTGCAATTCTGAAATTTTTTGCTTTTTCCTGCTCCTCTTAGCATGATAAAGAAGATTCAAAGAGAGTGAGATGCCAGCTCCTTTCATTCAGTCAGTAGCTTCAATCATTTCTGGCATATGAATAACATGATGTTTTTCAATGGCAAAAATCAATGAATATTGTAAATGCACAAACAGTAATTTCTCCGCATTGCAAGTTGCAATTCTGAAATTTTTTGCTTTTTCCTGCTCCTCTTAGCATGATAAAGAAGATTCAAAGAGAGTGAGATTCCGGCTCCTTTCATTCAGTCAGTAGCTTCAATCATTTCTGGACGTTTTTCAATGGCAAAAATCAATGAATATTGTAAATGCACAAACAGTAATTTCTCCGCATTGCAAGGTGCAATTCTGAAATTTTTTGCTTTTTCCTGCTCCTCTTAGCATGATATAGAAGATTCAAAGAGAGTGAGATGCCAGCTCCTTTCATTCAGTCAGTAGCTTCAATCATTTCTGGACGTTTTTCAATGGCAAAAATCAATGAATATTGTAAATGCACAAACAGTAATTTCTCCGCATTGCAAGGTGCAATTCTGAAATTTTTTGCTTTTTCCTGCTCCTCTTAGCATGATAAAGAAGATTCAAAGAGAGTGAGATGCCAGCTCCTTTCATTCAGTCAGTAGCTTCAATCATTTCTGGTATATGAATAACATGATGTTTTTCAATGGCAAAAATCAATGAATATTGTAAATGCACAAACAGTAATTTCTCCGCATTGCAAGGTGCAATTCTGAAATTTTTTGCTTTTTCCTGCTCCTCTTAGCATGATAAAGAAGATTTAAAGAGAGTGAGATGCCAGCTCCTTTCATTCAGTCAGTAGCTTCAATCATTTCTGGACGTTTTTCAATGGCAAAAATCAATGAATATTGTAAATGCACAAACAGTAATTTCTCCGCATTGCAAGGTGCAATTCTGAAATTTTTTGCTTTTTCCTGCTCCTCTTAGCATGATAAAGAAGATTCAAAGAGAGTGAGATGCCAGCTCCTTTCATTCAGTCAGTAGCTTCAGTCATTTCTGGAAGTTTTTCAATGGCAAAAATCAATGAATATTGTAAATGCACAAACAGTAATTTCTCCGCATTGCAAGGTGCAATTCTGAAATTTTTTGCTTTTTCCTGCTCCTCTTAGCATGATAAAGAAGATTCAAAGAGAGTGAGATGCCAGCTCCTTTCATTCAGTCAGTAGCTTCAAACATTTCTGGTATAAACATTTCTGGACGTTTTTCAATGGCAAAAATCAATGAATATTGTAAATGCACAAACAGTAATATCTCCACATTGCAAGGTGCAATGCTGAAATTTTTTTTGCTTTTTCCTGCTAATCCTAGCATGATAAAGAAGATTCAAATAGAGTGAGATGCCAGCTCCTTTCATTCAGTCAGTAGCTTCAAACATTTCTGGACGTTTTTCAATGGCAAAAATCAATGAATATTGTAAATGCACAAACAGTAATATCTCCACATTGCAAGGTGCAATTCTGAAATTTTTTGCTTTTTCCTGCTAATCCTAGCATGATAAAGAAGATTCAAAGAGAGTGAGATGTCAGCTCCTTTCATTCAGTCAGTAGCTTCAAACATTTCTGGTATATGAATAACATGATGTTTTTCAATGGCAAAAATCAATGAATATTGTAAATGCACAAACAGTAATATCTCCACATTGCAAGGTGCAATTCTGAAATTTTTTGCTTTTTCCTGCTAATCCTAGCATGATAAAGAAGATTCAAAGAGAGTGAGATGCCAGCTCCTTTCATTCAGTCAGTAGCTTCAAACATTTCTGGACGTTTTTCAATGGCAAAAATCAATGAATATTGTAAATGCACAAACAGTAATATCTCCATATTGCAAGGTGCAATTCTGAAATTTTTTGCTTTTTCCTGCTACTCCTAGCATGATAAAGAAGATTCAAAGAGAGTGAGATGCCAGCTCCTTTCATTCAGTCAGTAGCTTCAATCATTTCTGGACGTTTTTCAATGGCAAAAATCAATGAATATTGTAAATGCACAAACAGTAATTTCTCCGCATTGCAAGGTGCAATTCTGAATTTTTTTGCTTTTTCCTGCTCCTCTTAGCATGGTAAAGAAGATTCAAAGAGAGTGAGATGCCAGCTCCTTTCATTCAGTCAGTAGCTTCAGTCATTTCTGGACGTTTTTCAATGGCAAAAATCAATGAATATTGTAAATGCACAAAAAGTAATTTCTCCGCATTGCAAGGTGCAATTCTGAAATTTTTTGCTTTTTCCTGCTCCTCTTAGCATGATAAAGAAGATTCAAAGAGAGTGAGATGCCAGCTCCTTTCATTCAGTCAGTAGCTTCAAACATTTCTGGTATAAACATTTCTGGACGTTTTTCAATGGCAAAAATCAATGAATATTGTAAATGCACAAACAGTAATATCTCCACATTGCAAGGTGCAATTCTGAAATTTTTTGCTTTTTCCTGCTAATCCTAGCATGATAAAGAAGATTCAAATAGAGTGAGATGCCAGCTCCTTTCATTCAGTCAGTAGCTTCAAACATTTCTGGACGTTTTTCAATGGCAAAATTCAATGAATATTGTAAATGCACAAACAGTAATATCTCCACATTGCAAGGTGCAATTCTGAAATTTTTTGCTTTTTCCTGCTAATCCTAGCATGATAAAGAAGATTCAAAGAGAGTGAGATGCCAGCTCCTTTCATTCAGTCAGTAGCTTCAATCATTTCTGGACGTTTTTCAATGGCAAAAATCAATGAATATTGTAAATGCACAAACAGTAATTTCTCCGCATTGCAAGGTGCAATTCTGAAATTTTTTGCTTTTTCCTGCTCCTCTTAGCATGATAAAGAAGATTCAAAGAGAGTGAGATGCCAGCTCCTTTCATTCAGTCAGTAGCTTCAATCATTTCTGGATGTTTTTCAATGGCAAAAATCAATGAATATTGTAAATGCACAAACAGTAATTTCTCCGCATTGCAAGGTGCAATTCTGAAATTTTTTGCTTTTTCCTGCTCCTCTTAGCATGATAAAGAAGATTCAAAGAGAGTGAGATGCCAGCTCCTTTCATTCAGTCAGTAGCTTCAATCATTTCTGGTATATGAATAACATGATGTTTTTCAATGGCAAAAATCAATGAATATTGTAAATGCACAAACAGTAATTTCTCCGCATTGCAAGGTGCAATTCTGAAATTTTTTGCTTTTTCCTGCTCCTCTTAGCATGATAAAGAAGATTCAAAGAGAGTGAGATGCCAGCTCCTTTCATTCAGTCAGTAGCTTCAATCATTTCTGGACGTTTTTCAATGGCAAAAATCAATGAATATTGTAAATGCACAAACAGTAATTTCTCCGCATTGCAAGGTGCAATTCTGAAATTTTTTGCTTTTTCCTGCTCCTCTTAGCATGATAAAGAAGATTCAAAGAGAGTGAGATGCCAGCTCCTTTCATTCAGTCAGTAGCTTCAATCATTTCTGGTATATGAATAACATGATGTTTTTCAATGGCAAAAATCAATGAATATTGTAAATGCACAAACAGTAATTTCTCCGCATTGCAAGTTGCAATTCTGAAATTTTTTGCTTTTTCCTGCTCCTCTTAGCATGATAAAGAAGATTCAAAGAGAGTGAGATTCCGGCTCCTTTCATTCAGTCAGTAGCTTCAATCATTTCTGGACATTTTTCAATGGCAAAAATCAATGAATATTGTAAATGCACAAACAGTAATTTCTCCGCATTGCAAGGTGCAATTCTGAAATTTTTTGCTTTTTCCTGCTCCTCTTAGCATGATATAGAAGATTCAAAGAGAGTGAGATGCCAGCTCCTTTCATTCAGTCAGTAGCTTCAATCATTTCTGGACGTTTTTCAATGGCAAAAATCAATGAATATTGTAAATGCACAAACAGTAATTTCTCCGCATTGCAAGGTGCAATTCTGAAATTTTTTGCTTTTTCCTGCTCCTCTTAGCATGATAAAGAAGATTCAAAGAGAGTGAGATGCCAGCTCCTTTCATTCAGTCAGTAGCTTCAATCATTTCTGGTATATGAATAACATGATGTTTTTCAATGGCAAAAATCAATGAATATTGTAAATGCACAAACAGTAATTTCTCCGCATTGCAAGGTGCAATTCTGAAATTTTTTGCTTTTTCCTGCTCCTCTTAGCATGATAAAGAAGATTCAAAGAGAGTGAGATGCCAGCTCCTTTCATTCAGTCAGTAGCTTCAATCATTTCTGGACGTTTTTCAATGGCAAAAATCAATGAATATTGTAAATGCACAAACAGTAATTTCTCCGCATTGCAAGGTGCAATTCTGAAATTTTTTGCTTTTTCCTGCTCCTCTTAGCATGATAAAGAAGATTCAAAGAGAGTGAGATGCCAGCTCCTTTCATTCAGTCAGTAGCTTCAGTCATTTCTGGAAGTTTTTCAATGGCAAAAATCAATGAATATTGTAAATGCACAAACAGTAATTTCTCCGCATTGCAAGGTGCAATTCTGAAATTTTTTGCTTTTTCCTGCTCCTCTTAGCATGATAAAGAAGATTCAAAGAGAGTGAGATGCCAGCTCCTTTCATTCAGTCAGTAGCTTCAAACATTTCTGGTATAAACATTTCTGGACGTTTTTCAATGGCAAAAATCAATGAATATTGTAAATGCACAAACAGTAATATCTCCACATTGCAAGGTGCAATGCTGAAATTTTTTTTGCTTTTTCCTGCTAATCCTAGCATGATAAAGAAGATTCAAATAGAGTGAGATGCCAGCTCCTTTCATTCAGTCAGTAGCTTCAAACATTTCTGGACGTTTTTCAATGGCAAAAATCAATGAATATTGTAAATGCACAAACAGTAATATCTCCACATTGCAAGGTGCAATTCTGAAATTTTTTGCTTTTTCCTGCTAATCCTAGCATGATAAAGAAGATTCAAAGAGAGTGAGATGTCAGCTCCTTTCATTCAGTCAGTAGCTTCAAACATTTCTGGTATATGAATAACATGATGTTTTTCAATGGCAAAAATCAATGAATATTGTAAATGCACAAACAGTAATATCTCCACATTGCAAGGTGCAATTCTGAAATTTTTTGCTTTTTCCTGCTAATCCTAGCATGATAAAGAAGATTCAAAGAGAGTGAGATGCCAGCTCCTTTCATTCAGTCAGTAGCTTCAAACATTTCTGGACGTTTTTCAATGGCAAAAATCAATGAATATTGTAAATGCACAAACAGTAATATCTCCACATTGCAAGGTGCAATTCTGAAATTTTTTGCTTTTTCCTGCTACTCCTAGCATGATAAAGAAGATTCAAAGAGAGTGAGATGCCAGCTCCTTTCATTCAGTCAGTAGCTTCAATCATTTCTGGACGTTTTTCAATGGCAAAAATCAATGAATATTGTAAATGCACAAACAGTAATTTCTCCGCATTGCAAGGTGCAATTCTGAATTTTTTTGCTTTTTCCTGCTCCTCTTAGCATGGTAAAGAAGATTCAAAGAGAGTGAGATGCCAGCTCCTTTCATTCAGTCAGTAGCTTCAGTCATTTCTGGACGTTTTTCAATGGCAAAAATCAATGAATATTGTAAATGCACAAAAAGTAATTTCTCCGCATTGCAAGGTGCAATTCTGAAATTTTTTGCTTTTTCCTGCTCCTCTTAGCATGATAAAGAAGATTCAAAGAGAGTGAGATGCCAGCTCCTTTCATTCAGTCAGTAGCTTCAAACATTTCTGGTATAAACATTTCTGGACGTTTTTCAATGGCAAAAATCAATGAATATTGTAAATGCACAAACAGTAATATCTCCACATTGCAAGGTGCAATTCTGAAATTTTTTGCTTTTTCCTGCTAATCCTAGCATGATAAAGAAGATTCAAATAGAGTGAGATGCCAGCTCCTTTCATTCAGTCAGTAGCTTCAAACATTTCTGGACGTTTTTCAATGGCAAAATTCAATGAATATTGTAAATGCACAAACAGTAATATCTCCACATTGCAAGGTGCAATTCTGAAATTTTTTGCTTTTTCCTGCTAATCCTAGCATGATAAAGAAGATTCAAAGAGAGTGAGATGCCAGCTCCTTTCATTCAGTCAGTAGCTTCAATCATTTCTGGACGTTTTTCAATGGCAAAAATCAATGAATATTGTAAATGCACAAACAGTAATTTCTCCGCATTGCAAGGTGCAATTCTGAAATTTTTTGCTTTTTCCTGCTCCTCTTAGCATGATAAAGAAGATTCAAAGAGAGTGAGATGCCAGCTCCTTTCATTCAGTCAGTAGCTTCAATCATTTCTGGATGTTTTTCAATGGCAAAAATCAATGAATATTGTAAATGCACAAACAGTAATTTCTCCGCATTGCAAGGTGCAATTCTGAAATTTTTTGCTTTTTCCTGCTCCTCTTAGCATGATAAAGAAGATTCAAAGAGAGTGAGATGCCAGCTCCTTTCATTCAGTCAGTAGCTTCAATCATTTCTGGTATATGAATAACATGATGTTTTTCAATGGCAAAAATCAATGAATATTGTAAATGCACAAACAGTAATTTCTCCGCATTGCAAGGTGCAATTCTGAAATTTTTTGCTTTTTCCTGCTCCTCTTAGCATGATAAAGAAGATTCAAAGAGAGTGAGATGCCAGCTCCTTTCATTCAGTCAGTAGCTTCAATCATTTCTGGACGTTTTTCAATGGCAAAAATCAATGAATATTGTAAATGCACAAACAGTAATTTCTTCGCATTGCAAGGTGCAATTCTGAAATTTTTTGCTTTTTCCTGCTCCTCTTAGCATGATAAAGAAGATTCAAAGAGAGTGAGATGCCAGCTCCTTTCATTCAGTCAGTAGCTTCAATCATTTCTGGTATATGAATAACATGATGTTTTTCAATGGCAAAAATCAATGAATATTGTAAATGCACAAACAGTAATTTCTCCGCATTGCAAGTTGCAATTCTGAAATTTTTTGCTTTTTCCTGCTCCTCTTAGCATGATAAAGAAGATTCAAAGAGAGTGAGATTCCGGCTCCTTTCATTCAGTCAGTAGCTTCAATCATTTCTGGACATTTTTCAATGGCAAAAATCAATGAATATTGTAAATGCACAAACAGTAATTTCTCCGCATTGCAAGGTGCAATTCTGAAATTTTTTGCTTTTTCCTGCTCCTCTTAGCATGATATAGAAGATTCAAAGAGAGTGAGATGCCAGCTCCTTTCATTCAGTCAGTAGCTTCAATCATTTCTGGACGTTTTTCAATGGCAAAAATCAATGAATATTGTAAATGCACAAACAGTAATTTCTCCGCATTGCAAGGTGCAATTCTGAAATTTTTTGCTTTTTCCTGCTCCTCTTAGCATGATAAAGAAGATTCAAAGAGAGTGAGATGCCAGCTCCTTTCATTCAGTCAGTAGCTTCAATCATTTCTGGTATATGAATAACATGATGTTTTTCAATGGCAAAAATCAATGAATATTGTAAATGCACAAACAGTAATTTCTCCGCATTGCAAGGTGCAATTCTGAAATTTTTTGCTTTTTCCTGCTCCTCTTAGCATGATAAAGAAGATTCAAAGAGAGTGAGATGCCAGCTCCTTTCATTCAGTCAGTAGCTTCAATCATTTCTGGACGTTTTTCAATGGCAAAAATCAATGAATATTGTAAATGCACAAACAGTAATTTCTCCGCATTGCAAGGTGCAATTCTGAAATTTTTTGCTTTTTCCTGCTCCTCTTAGCATGATAAAGAAGATTCAAAGAGAGTGAGATGCCAGCTCCTTTCATTCAGTCAGTAGCTTCAGTCATTTCTGGAAGTTTTTCAATGGCAAAAATCAATGAATATTGTAAATGCACAAACAGTAATTTCTCCGCATTGCAAGGTGCAATTCTGAAATTTTTTGCTTTTTCCTGCTCCTCTTAGCATGATAAAGAAGATTCAAAGAGAGTGAGATGCCAGCTCCTTTCATTCAGTCAGTAGCTTCAAACATTTCTGGTATAAACATTTCTGGACGTTTTTCAATGGCAAAAATCAATGAATATTGTAAATGCACAAACAGTAATATCTCCACATTGCAAGGTGCAATGCTGAAATTTTTTTTGCTTTTTCCTGCTAATCCTAGCATGATAAAGAAGATTCAAATAGAGTGAGATGCCAGCTCCTTTCATTCAGTCAGTAGCTTCAAACATTTCTGGACGTTTTTCAATGGCAAAAATCAATGAATATTGTAAATGCACAAACAGTAATATCTCCACATTGCAAGGTGCAATTCTGAAATTTTTTGCTTTTTCCTGCTAATCCTAGCATGATAAAGAAGATTCAAAGAGAGTGAGATGTCAGCTCCTTTCATTCAGTCAGTAGCTTCAAACATTTCTGGTATATGAATAACATGATGTTTTTCAATGGCAAAAATCAATGAATATTGTAAATGCACAAACAGTAATATCTCCACATTGCAAGGTGCAATTCTGAAATTTTTTGCTTTTTCCTGCTAATCCTAGCATGATAAAGAAGATTCAAAGAGAGTGAGATGCCAGCTCCTTTCATTCAGTCAGTAGCTTCAAACATTTCTGGACGTTTTTCAATGGCAAAAATCAATGAATATTGTAAATGCACAAACAGTAATATCTCCACATTGCAAGGTGCAATTCTGAAATTTTTTGCTTTATCCTGCTACTCCTAGCATGATAAAGAAGATTCAAAGAGAGTGAGATGCCAGCTCCTTTCATTCAGTCAGTAGCTTCAATCATTTCTGGACGTTTTTCAATGGCAAAAATCAATGAATATTGTAAATGCACAAACAGTAATTTCTCCGCATTGCAAGGTGCAATTCTGAATTTTTTTGCTTTTTCCTGCTCCTCTTAGCATGGTAAAGAAGATTCAAAGAGAGTGAGATGCCAGCTCCTTTCATTCAGTCAGTAGCTTCAGTCATTTCTGGACGTTTTTCAATGGCAAAAATCAATGAATATTGTAAATGCACAAAAAGTAATTTCTCCGCATTGCAAGGTGCAATTCTGAAATTTTTTGCTTTTTCCTGCTCCTCTTAGCATGATAAAGAAGATTCAAAGAGAGTGAGATGCCAGCTCCTTTCATTCAGTCAGTAGCTTCAAACATTTCTGGTATAAACATTTCTGGACGTTTTTCAATGGCAAAAATCAATGAATATTGTAAATGCACAAACAGTAATATCTCCACATTGCAAGGTGCAATTCTGAAATTTTTTGCTTTTTCCTGCTAATCCTAGCATGATAAAGAAGATTCAAATAGAGTGAGATGCCAGCTCCTTTCATTCAGTCAGTAGCTTCAAACATTTCTGGACGTTTTTCAATGGCAAAATTCAATGAATATTGTAAATGCACAAACAGTAATATCTCCACATTGCAAGGTGCAATTCTGAAATTTTTTGCTTTTTCCTGCTAATCCTAGCATGATAAAGAAGATTCAAAGAGAGTGAGATGCCAGCTCCTTTCATTCAGTCAGTAGCTTCAATCATTTCTGGACGTTTTTCAATGGCAAAAATCAATGAATATTGTAAATGCACAAACAGTAATTTCTCCGCATTGCAAGGTGCAATTCTGAAATTTTTTGCTTTTTCCTGCTCCTCTTAGCATGATAAAGAAGATTCAAAGAGAGTGAGATGCCAGCTCCTTTCATTCAGTCAGTAGCTTCAATCATTTCTGGATGTTTTTCAATGGCAAAAATCAATGAATATTGTAAATGCACAAACAGTAATTTCTCCGCATTGCAAGGTGCAATTCTGAAATTTTTTGCTTTTTCCTGCTCCTCTTAGCATGATAAAGAAGATTCAAAGAGAGTGAGATGCCAGCTCCTTTCATTCAGTCAGTAGCTTCAATCATTTCTGGTATATGAATAACATGATGTTTTTCAATGGCAAAAATCAATGAATATTGTAAATGCACAAACAGTAATTTCTCCGCATTGCAAGGTGCAATTCTGAAATTTTTTTGCTTTTTCCTGCTCCTCTTAGCATGATAAAGAAGATTCAAAGAGAGTGAGATGCCAGCTCCTTTCATTCAGTCAGTAGCTTCAATCATTTCTGGACGTTTTTCAATGGCAAAAATCAATGAATATTGTAAATGCACAAACAGTAATTTCTCCGCATTGCAAGTTGCAATTCTGAAATTTTTTGCTTTTTCCTGCTCCTCTTAGCATGATAAAGAAGATTCAAAGAGAGTGAGATGCCAGCTCCTTTCATTCAGTCAGTAGCTTCAGTCATTTCTGGACGTTTTTCAATGGCAAAAATCAATGAATATTGTAAATGCACAAACAGTAATTTCTCCGCATTGCAAAGTGCAATTCTGAAATTTTTTGCTTTTTCCTGCTCCTCTTAGCATGATAAAGAAGATTCAAAGAGAGTGAGATGCCAGCTCCTTTCATTCAGTCAGTAGCTTCAAACATTTCTGGTATAAACATTTCTGGATGTTTTTCAATGGCAAAAATCAATGAATATTGTAAATGCACAAACAGTAATATCTCCACATTGCAAGGTGCAATGCTGAAATTTTTTGCTTTTTCCTGCTAATCCTAGGATGATAAAGAAGATTCAAATAGAGTGAGATGCCAGCTCCTTTCATTCAGTCAGTAGCTTCAAACATTTCTGGACGTTTTTCAATGGCAAAAATCAATGAATATTGTAAATGCACAAACAGTAATATCTCCACATTGCAAGGTGCAATTCTGAATTTTTTTGCTTTTTCCTGCTAATCCTAGCATGATAAAGAAGATTCAAAGAGAGTGAGATGTCAGCTCCTTTCATTCAGTCAGTAGCTTCAAACATTTCTGGTATATGAATAACATGATGTTTTTCAATGGCAAAAATCAATGAATATTGTAAATGCACAAACAGTAATATCTCCACATTGCAAGGTGCAATTCTGAAATTTTTTGCTTTTTCCTGCTAATCCTAGCATGATAAAGAAGATTCAAAGAGAGTGAGATGCCAGCTCCTTTCATTCAGTCAGTAGCTTCAAACATTTCTGGACGTTTTTCAATGGCAAAAATCAATGAATATTGTAAATGCACAAACAGTAATATCTCCACATTGCAAGGTGCAATTCTGAAATTTTTTGCTTTTTCCTGCTACTCCTAGCATGATAAAGAAGATTCAAAGAGAGTGAGATGCCAGCTCCTTTCATTCAGTCAGTAGCTTCAAACATTTCTGGACGTTTTTCAATGGCAAAAATCAATGAATATTGTAAATGCACAAACAATAATATCTCCACATTGCAAGGTGCAATTCTGAAATTTTTTGCTTTTTCCTGCTAATCCTAGCATGATAAAGAAGATTCAAAGAGAGTGAGATGCCAGCTCCTTTCATTCAGTCAGTAGCTTCAAACATTTCTGGACGTTTTTCAATGGCAAAAATCAATGAATATTGTAAATGCACAAACAGTAATTTCTCCGCATTGCAAGGTGCAATTCTGAAATTTTTTGCTTTTTCCTGCTCCTCTTAGCATGATAAAGAAGATTCAAAGAGAGTGAGATGCCAGCTCCTTTCATTCAGTCAGTAGCTTCAATCATTTCTGGACGTTTTTCAATGGCAAAAATCAATGAATATTGTAAATGCACAAACAGTAATTTCTCCGCATTGCAAGGTGCAATTCTGAAATTTTTTGCTTTTTCCTGCTCCTCTTAGCATGATAATGAAGATTCAAAGAGAGTGAGATGCCAGCTCCTTTCATTCAGTCAGTAGCTTCAATCATTTCTGGTATATGAATAACATGATGTTTTTCAATGGCAAAAATCAATGAATATTGTAAATGCACAAACAGTAATTTCTCCGCATTGCAAGTTGCAATTCTGAAATTTTTTGCTTTTTCCTGCTCCTCTTAGCATGATAAAGAAGATTCAAAGAGAGTGAGATGCCAGCTCCTTTCATTCAGTCAGTAGCTTCAATCATTTCTGGACGTTTTTCAATGGCAAAAATCAATGAATATTGTAAATGCACAAACAGTAATTTCTCCGCATTGCAAGGTGCAATTCTGAAATTTTTTGCTTTTTCCTGCTCCTCTTAGCATGATAAAGAAGATTCAAAGAGAGTGAGATGCCAGCTCCTTTCATTCAGTCAGTAGCTTCAATCATTTCTGGATGTTTTTCAATGGCAAAAATCAATGAATATTGTAAATGCACAAACAGTAATTTCTCCGCATTGCAAGGTGCAATTCTGAAATTTTTTGCTTTTTCCTGCTCCTCTTAGCATGATAAAGAAGATTCAAAGAGAGTGAGATGCCAGCTCCTTTCATTCAGTCAGTAGCTTCAATCATTTCTGGACGTTTTTCAATGGCAAAAATCAATGAATATTGTAAATGCACAAACAGTAATTTCTCCGCATTGCAAGGTGCAATTCTGAAATTTTTTGCTTTTTCCTGCTCCTCTTAGCATGATAAAGAAGATTCAAAGAGAGTGAGATGCCAGCTCCTTTCATTCAGTCAGTAGCTTCAATCGTTTCTGGTATATGAATAACATGATGTTTTTCAATGGCAAAAATCAATGAATATTGTAAATGCACAAACAGTAATTTCTCCGCATTGCAAGGTGCAATTCTGAAATTTTTTGCTTTTTCCTGCTCCTCTTAGCATGATAAAGAAGATTCAAAGAGCGTGAGATGCCAGCTCCTTTCATTCAGTCAGTAGCTTCAATCATTTCTGGATGTTTTTCAATGGCAAAAATCAATGAATATTGTAAATGCACAAACAGTAATTTCTCCGCATTGCAAGCTGCAATTCTGAAATTTTTTGCTTTTTCCTGCTCCTCTTAGCATGATAAAGAAGATTCAAAGAGAGTGAGATGCCAGCTCCTTTCATTCAGTCAGTAGCTTCAGTCATTTCTGGACGTTTTTCAATGGCAAAAATCAATGAATATTGTAAATGCACAAACAGTAATTTCTCCGCATTGCAACGTGCAATTCTGAAATTTTTTGCTTTTTCCTGCTCCTCTTAGCATGATAAAGAAGATTCAAAGAGAGTGAGATGCCAGCTCCTTTCATTCAGTCAGTAGCTTCAAACATTTCTGGTATAAACATTTCTGGACGTTTTTCAATAGCAAAAATCAATGAATATTGTAAATGCACAAACAGTAATATCTCCACATTGCAAGGTGCAATTCTGAAATTTTTTGCTTTTTCCTGCTAATCCTAGCATGATAAAGAAGATTCAAATAGAGTGAGATGCCAGCTCCTTTCATTCAGTCAGTAGCTTCAAACATTTCTGGACGTTTTTCAATGGCAAAATTCAATGAATATTGTAAATGCACAAACAGTAATATCTCCACATTGCAAGGTGCAATTCTGAAATTTTTTGCTTTTTCCTGCTCCTCTTAGCATGATAAAGAAGATTCAAAGAGAGTGAGATGCCAGCTCCTTTCATTCAGTCAGTAGCTTCAATCATTTCTGGTATATGAATAACATGATGTTTTTCAATGGCAAAAATCAATGAATATTGTAAATGCACAAACAGTAATTTCTCCGCATTGCAAGGTGCAATTCTGAAATTTTTTGCTTTTTCCTGCTCCTCTTAGCATGATAAAGAAGATTCAAAGAGAGTGAGATGCCAGCTCCTTTCATTCAGTCAGTAGCTTCAATCATTTCTGGACGTTTTTCAATGGCAAAAATCAATGAATATTGTAAATGCACAAACAGTAATTTCTCCGCATTGCAAGGTGCAATTCTGAAATTTTTTGCTTTTTCCTGCTCCTCTTAGCATGATAAAGAAGATTCTAAGAGAGTGAGATGCCAGCTCCTTTCATTCAGTCAGTAGCTTCAATCATTTCTGGACGTTTTTCAATGGCAAAAATCAATGAATATTGTAAATGCACAAACAGTAATTTCTCCGCATTGCAAGGTGCAATTCTGAATTTTTTTGCTTTTTCCTGATCCTCTTAGCATGATAAAGAAGATTCAAAGAGAGTGAGATGCCAGTTCCTTTCATTCAGTCAGTAGCTTCAATCATTTCTGGTATATGAATAACATGATGTTTTTCAATGGCAAAAAGCAATGAATATTGTAAATGCACAAACAGTAATTTCTCCGCATTGCAAGGTGCAATTCTGAAATTTTTTGCTTTTTCCTGCTCCTCTTAGCATGATAAAGAAGATTCAAAGAGAGTGAGATGCCAGCTCCTTTCATTCAGTCAGTAGCTTCAATCATTTCTGGACGTTTTTCAATGGCAAAAATCAATGAATATTGCAAATGCACAAACAGTAATTTCTCCGCATTGCAAGGTGCAATTCTGAAATTTTTTGCTTTTTCCTGCTCCTCTTAGCATGATAAAGAAGATTCAAAGAGAGTGAGATGCCAGCTCCTTTCATTCAGTCAGTAGCTTCAGTCATTTCTGGACGTTTTTCAATGGCAAAAATCAATGAATATTGTAAATGCACAAACAGTAATTTCTCCGCATTGCAAGGTGCAATTCTGAAATTTTTTGCTTTTTCCTGCTCCTCTTAGCATGATAAAGAAGATTCAAAGAGAGTGAGATGCCAGCTCCTTTCATTCAGTCAGTAGCTTCAAACATTTCTGGTATAAACATTTCTGGACGTTTTTCAATGGCAAAAATCAATGAATATTGTAAATGCACAAACAGTAATATCTCCACATTGCAAGGTGCAATTCTGAAATTTTTTGCTTTTTCCTGCTAATCCTAGCATGATAAAGAAGATTCAAATAGAGTGAGATGCCAGCTCCTTTCATTCAGTCAGTAGCTTCAAACATTTCTGGACGTTTTTCAATGGCAAAATTCAATGAATATTGTAAATGCACAAACAGTAATATCTCCACATTGCAAGGTGCAATTCTGAAATTTTTTGCTTTTTCCTGCTAATCCTAGCATGATAAAGAAGATTCAAAGAGAGTGAGATGCCAGCTCCTTTCATTCAGTCAGTAGCTTCAATCATTTCTGGACGTTTTTCAATGGCAAAAATCAATGAATATTGTAAATGCACAAACAGTAATTTCTCCGCATTGCAAGGTGCAATTCTGAAATTTTTTGCTTTTTCCTGCTCCTCTTAGCATGATAAAGAAGATTCAAAGAGAGTGAGATGCCAGCTCCTTTCATTCAGTCAGTAGCTTCAATCATTTCTGGACGTTTTTCAATGGCAAAAATCAATGAATATTGTAAATGCACAAACAGTAATTTCTCCGCATTGCAAGGTGCAATTCTGAAATTTTTTGCTTTTTCCTGCTCCTCTTAGCATGATAAAGAAGATTCAAAGAGAGTGAGATGCCAGCTCCTTTCATTCAGTCAGTAGCTTCAATCATTTCTGGTATATGAATAACATGATGTTTTTCAATGGCAAAAATCAATGAATATTGTAAATGCACAAACAGTAATTTCTCCGCATTGCAAGGTGCAATTCTGAAATTTTTTGCTTTTTCCTGCTCCTCTTAGCATGATAAAGAAGATTCAAAGAGAGTGAGATGCCAGCTCCTTTCATTCAGTCAGTAGCTTCAATCATTTCTGGACGTTTTTCAATGGCAAAAATCAATGAATATTGTAAATGCACAAACAGTAATTTCTCCGCATTGCAAGGTGCAATTCTGAAATTTTTTGCTTTTTCCTGCTCCTCTTAGCATGATAAAGAAGATTCAAAGAGAGTGAGATGCCAGCTCCTTTCATTCAGTCAGTAGCTTCAGTCATTTCTGGACGTTTTTCAATGGCAAAAATCAATGAATATTGTAAATGCACAAACAGTAATTTCTCCGCATTGCAAGATGCAATTCTGAAATTTTTTGCTTTTTCCTGCTCCTCTTAGCATGATAAAGAAGATTCAAAGAGAGTGAGATGCCAGCTCCTTTCATTCAGTCAGTAGCTTCAGTCATTTCTGGACGTTTTTCAATGCAAAAATCAATGAATATTGTAAATGCACAAACAGTAATTTCTCCGCATTGCAAGGTACAATTCTGAAATTTTTTGCTTTTTCCTGCTCCTCTTAGCATGATAAAGAAGATTCAAAGAGAGTGAGATGCCAGCTCCTTTCATTCAGTCAGTAGCTTCAATCATTTCTGGTATATGAATAACATGATGTTTTTCAATGGCAAAAATCAATGAATATTGTAAATGCACAAACAGTAATTTCTCCGCATTGCAAGGTGCAATTCTGAAATTTTTTGCTTTTTCCTGCTCCTCTTAGCATGATAAAGAAGATTCAAAGAGAGTGAGATGCCAGCTCCTTTCATTCAGTCAGTAGCTTCAATCATTTCTGGATGTTTTTCAATGGCAAAAATCAATGAATATTATAAATGCACAAACAGTAATTTCTCCGCATTGCAAGGTGCAATTCTGAAATTTCTTGCATTTTCCTGCTCCTCTTAGCATGATAAAGAAGATTCAAAGAGAGTGAGATGCCAGCTCCTTTCATTCAGTCAGTAGCTTCAATCATTTCTGGACGTTTTTCAATGGCAAAAATCAATGAATATTGTAAATGCACAAACAGTAATTTCTCCGCATTGCAAGGTGCAATTCTGAAATTTTTTGCTTTTTCCTGCTCCTCTTAGCATGATAAAGAAGATTCAAAGAGAGTGAGATGCCAGCTCCTTTCATTCAGTCAGTAGCTTCAAACATTTCTGGTATATGAATAACATGATGTTTTTCAATGGCAAAAATCAATGAATATTGTAAATGCACAAACAGTAATTTCTCCGCATTGCAAGGTGCAATTCTGAAATTTTTTGCTTTTTCCTGCTCCTCTTAGCATGATAAAGAAGATTCAAAGAGAGTGAGATGCCAGCTCCTTTCATTCAGTCAGTAGCTTCAATCATTTCTGGACGTTTTTCAATGGCAAAAATCAATGAATATTGTAAATGCACAAACAGTAATTTCTCCGCATTGCAAGGTGCAATTCTGAAATTTTTTGCTTTTTCCTGCTCCTATTAGCATGATAAAGAAGATTCAAAGAGAGATGCCAGCTTCTTTCATTGTCAGTAGCTTCAAACATTTCTGGGATATGAATAACATGATGTTTTTCAATGGCAAAAATTAATGAATATTGTAAATGCACAAACAGTAATTTCTCCGCATTGCAAGGTGCAATTCTGAAATTTTTTGCTTTTTCCTGCTCCTCTTAGCATGATAAAGAAGATTCAAAGAGAGTGAGATGCCAGCTCCTTTCATTCAGTCAGTAGCTTCAATCATTTCTGGACGTTTTTCAATGGCAAAAATCAATGAATATTGTAAATGCACAAACAGTAATTTCTCCGCATTGCAAGGTGCAATTCTGAAATTTTTTGCTTTTTCCTGCTCCTCTTAGCATGATAAAGAAGATTCAAAGAGAGTGAGATGCCAGCTCCTTTCATTCAGTCAGTAGCTTCAATCATTTCTGGACGTTTTTCAATGGCAAAAATCAATGAATATTGTAAATGCACAAACAGTAATTTCTCCGCATTGCAAGGTGCAATTCTGAAATTTTTTGCTTTTTCCTGCTCCTCTTAGCATGATAAAGAAGATTCAAAGAGAGTGAGATGCCAGCTCCTTTCATTCAGTCAGTAGCTTCAATCATTTCTGGTATATGAATAACATGATGTTTTTCAATGGCAAAAATCAATGAATATTGTAAATGCACAAACAGTAATTTCTCCGCATTGCAAGTTGCAATTCTGAAATTTTTTGCTTTTTCCTGCTCCTCTTAGCATGATAAAGAAGATTCAAAGAGAGTGAGATTCCGGCTCCTTTCATTCAGTCAGTAGCTTCAATCATTTCTGGACGTTTTTCAATGGCAAAAATCAATGAATATTGTAAATGCACAAACAGTAATTTCACCGCATTGCAAGGTGCAATTCTGAAATTTTTTGCTTTTTCCTGCTCCTCTTAGCATGATAAAGAAGATTCAAAGAGAGTGAGATGCCAGCTCCTTTCATTCAGTCAGTAGCTTCAATCATTTCTGGACGTTTTTCAATGGCAAAAATCAATGAATATTGTAAATGCACAAACAGTAATTTCTCCGCATTGCAAGATGAAATTCTGAAATTTTTTGCTTTTTCCTGCTCCTCTTAGCATGATAAAGAAGATTCAAAGAGAGTGAGATGCCAGCTCCTTTCATTCAGTCAGTAGCTTCAATCATTTCTGGACGTTTTTCAATGGCAAAAATCAATGAATATTGTAAATGCACAAACAGTAATTTCTCCGCATTGCAAGGTGCAATTCTGAAATTTTTTGCTTTTTCCTGCTCCTCTTAGCATGATAAAGAAGATTCAAAGAGAGTGAGATGCCAGCTCCTTTCATTCAGTCAGTAGCTTCAATCATTTCTGGTATATGAATAACATGATGTTTTTCAATGGCAAAAATCAATGAATATTGTAAATGCACAAACAGTAATTTCTCCGCATTGCAAGGTGCAATTCTGAAATTTTTTGCTTTTTCCTGCTCCTCTTAGCATGATAAAGAAGATTCAAAGAGAGTGAGATGCCAGCTCCTTTCATTCAGTCAGTAGCTTCAATCATTTCTGGACGTTTTTCAATGGCAAAAATCAATGAATATTGTAAATGCACAAACAGTAATTTCTCCGCATTGCAAGGTGCAATTCTGAAATTTTTTGCTTTTTCCTGCTCCTCTTAGCATGATAAAGAAGATTCAAAGAGAGTGAGATGCCAGCTCCTTTCATTCAGTCAGTAGCTTCAGTCATTTCTGGAAGTTTTTCAATGGCAAAAATCAATGAATATTGTAAATGCACAAACAGTAATTTCTCCGCATTGCAAGGTGCAATTCTGAAATTTTTTGCTTTTTCCTGCTCCTCTTAGCATGATAAAGAAGATTCAAAGAGAGTGAGATGCCAGCTCCTTTCATTCAGTCAGTAGCTTCAAACATTTCTGGTATAAACATTTCTGGACGTTTTTCAATGGCAAAAATCAATGAATATTGTAAATGCACAAACAGTAATATCTCCACATTGCAAGGTGCAATTCTGAAATTTTTTGCTTTTTCCTGCTAATCCTAGCATGATAAAGAAGATTCAAATAGAGTGAGATGCCAGCTCCTTTCATTCAGTCAGTAGCTTCAAACATTTCTGGACGTTTTTCAATGGCAAAATTCAATGAATATTGTAAATGCACAAACAGTAATATCTCCACATTGCAAGGTGCAATTCTGAAATTTTTTGCTTTTTCCTGCTAATCCTAGCATGATAAAGAAGATTCAAAGAGAGTGAGATGCCAGCTCCTTTCATTCAGTCAGTAGCTTCAATCATTTCTGGACGTTTTTCAATGGCAAAAATCAATGAATATTGTAAATGCACAAACAGTAATTTCTCCGCATTGCAAGGTGCAATTCTGAAATTTTTTGCTTTTTCCTGCTCCTCTTAGCATGATAAAGAAGATTCAAAGAGAGTGAGATGCCAGCTCCTTTCATTCAGTCAGTAGCTTCAATCATTTCTGGACGTTTTTCAATGGCAAAAATCAATGAATATTGTAAATGCACAAACAGTAATTTCTCCGCATTGCAAGGTGCAATTCTGAAATTTTTTGCTTTTTCCTGCTCCTCTTAGCATGATAAAGAAGATTCAAAGAGAGTGAGATGCCAGCTCCTTTCATTCAGTCAGTAGCTTCAATCATTTCTGGTATATGAATAACATGATGTTTTTCAATGGCAAAAATCAATGAATATTGTAAATGCACAAACAGTAATTTCTCCGCATTGCAAGGTGCAATTCTGAAATTTTTTGCTTTTTCCTGCTCCTCTTAGCATGATAAAGAAGATTCAAAGAGAGTGAGATGCCAGCTCCTTTCATTCAGTCAGTAGCTTCAATCATTTCTGGACGTTTTTCAATGGCAAAAATCAATGAATATTGTAAATGCACAAACAGTAATTTCTCCGCATTGCAAGGTGCAATTCTGAAATTTTTTGCTTTTTCCTGCTCCTCTTAGCATGATAAAGAAGATTCAAAGAGAGTGAGATGCCAGCTCCTTTCATTCAGTCAGTAGCTTCAGTCATTTCTGGACGTTTTTCAATGGCAAAAATCAATGAATATTGTAAATGCACAAACAGTAATTTCTCCGCATTGCAAGATGCAATTCTGAAATTTTTTGCTTTTTCCTGCTCCTCTTAGCATGATAAAGAAGATTCAAAGAGAGTGAGATGCCAGCTCCTTTCATTCAGTCAGTAGCTTCAGTCATTTCTGGACGTTTTTCAATGCAAAAATCAATGAATATTGTAAATGCACAAACAGTAATTTCTCCGCATTGCAAGGTACAATTCTGAAATTTTTTGCTTTTTCCTGCTCCTCTTAGCATGATAAAGAAGATTCAAAGAGAGTGAGATGCCAGCTCCTTTCATTCAGTCAGTAGCTTCAATCATTTCTGGTATATGAATAACATGATGTTTTTCAATGGCAAAAATCAATGAATATTGTAAATGCACAAACAGTAATTTCTCCGCATTGCAAGGTGCAATTCTGAAATTTTTTGCTTTTTCCTGCTCCTCTTAGCATGATAAAGAAGATTCAAAGAGAGTGAGATGCCAGCTCCTTTCATTCAGTCAGTAGCTTCAATCATTTCTGGATGTTTTTCAATGGCAAAAATCAATGAATATTATAAATGCACAAACAGTAATTTCTCCGCATTGCAAGGTGCAATTCTGAAATTTCTTGCATTTTCCTGCTCCTCTTAGCATGATAAAGAAGATTCAAAGAGAGTGAGATGCCAGCTCCTTTCATTCAGTCAGTAGCTTCAATCATTTCTGGACGTTTTTCAATGGCAAAAATCAATGAATATTGTAAATGCACAAACAGTAATTTCTCCGCATTGCAAGGTGCAATTCTGAAATTTTTTGCTTTTTCCTGCTCCTCTTAGCATGATAAAGAAGATTCAAAGAGAGTGAGATGCCAGCTCCTTTCATTCAGTCAGTAGCTTCAAACATTTCTGGTATATGAATAACATGATGTTTTTCAATGGCAAAAATCAATGAATATTGTAAATGCACAAACAGTAATTTCTCCGCATTGCAAGGTGCAATTCTGAAATTTTTTGCTTTTTCCTGCTCCTCTTAGCATGATAAAGAAGATTCAAAGAGAGTGAGATGCCAGCTCCTTTCATTCAGTCAGTAGCTTCAATCATTTCTGGACGTTTTTCAATGGCAAAAATCAATGAATATTGTAAATGCACAAACAGTAATTTCTCCGCATTGCAAGGTGCAATTCTGAAATTTTTTGCTTTTTCCTGCTCCTATTAGCATGATAAAGAAGATTCAAAGAGAGTGAGATGCCAGCTTCTTTCATTGTCAGTAGCTTCAAACATTTCTGGGATATGAATAACATGATGTTTTTCAATGGCAAAAATTAATGAATATTGTAAATGCACAAACAGTAATTTCTCCGCATTGCAAGGTGCAATTCTGAAATTTTTTGCTTTTTCCTGCTCCTCTTAGCATGATAAAGAAGATTCAAAGAGAGTGAGATGCCAGCTCCTTTCATTCAGTCAGTAGCTTCAATCATTTCTGGACGTTTTTCAATGGCAAAAATCAATGAATATTGTAAATGCACAAACAGTAATTTCTCCGCATTGCAAGGTGCAATTCTGAAATTTTTTGCTTTTTCCTGCTCCTCTTAGCATGATAAAGAAGATTCAAAGAGAGTGAGATGCCAGCTCCTTTCATTCAGTCAGTAGCTTCAATCATTTCTGGACGTTTTTCAATGGCAAAAATCAATGAATATTGTAAATGCACAAACAGTAATTTCTCCGCATTGCAAGGTGCAATTCTGAAATTTTTTGCTTTTTCCTGCTCCTCTTAGCATGATAAAGAAGATTCAAAGAGAGTGAGATGCCAGCTCCTTTCATTCAGTCAGTAGCTTCAATCATTTCTGGTATATGAATAACATGATGTTTTTCAATGGCAAAAATCAATGAATATTGTAAATGCACAAACAGTAATTTCTCCGCATTGCAAGTTGCAATTCTGAAATTTTTTGCTTTTTCCTGCTCCTCTTAGCATGATAAAGAAGATTCAAAGAGAGTGAGATTCCGGCTCCTTTCATTCAGTCAGTAGCTTCAATCATTTCTGGACGTTTTTCAATGGCAAAAATCAATGAATATTGTAAATGCACAAACAGTAATTTCTCCGCATTGCAAGGTGCAATTCTGAAATTTTTTGCTTTTTCCTGCTCCTCTTAGCATGATAAAGAAGATTCAAAGAGAGTGAGATGCCAGCTCCTTTCATTCAGTCAGTAGCTTCAATCATTTCTGGACGTTTTTCAATGGCAAAAATCAATGAATATTGTAAATGCACAAACAGTAATTTCTCCGCATTGCAAGATGAAATTCTGAAATTTTTTGCTTTTTCCTGCTCCACTTAGCATGATAAAGAAGATTCAAAGAGAGTGAGATGCCAGCTCCTTTCATTCAGTCAGTAGCTTCAATCATTTCTGGACGTTTTTCAATGGCAAAAATCAATGAATATTGTAAATGCACAAACAGTAATTTCTCCGCATTGCAAGGTGCAATTCTGAAATTTTTTGCTTTTTCCTGCTCCTCTTAGCATGATAAAGAAGATTCAAAGAGAGTGAGATGCCAGCTCCTTTCATTCAGTCAGTAGCTTCAATCATTTCTGGTATATGAATAACATGATGTTTTTCAATGGCAAAAATCAATGAATATTGTAAATGCACAAACAGTAATTTCTCCGCATTGCAAGGTGCAATTCTGAAATTTTTTGCTTTTTCCTGCTCCTCTTAGCATGATAAAGAAGATTCAAAGAGAGTGAGATGCCAGCTCCTTTCATTCAGTCAGTAGCTTCAATCATTTCTGGACGTTTTTCAATGGCAAAAATCAATGAATATTGTAAATGCACAAACAGTAATTTCTCCGCATTGCAAGGTGCAATTCTGAAATTTTTTGCTTTTTCCTGCTCCTCTTAGCATGATAAAGAAGATTCAAAGAGAGTGAGATGCCAGCTCCTTTCATTCAGTCAGTAGCTTCAGTCATTTCTGGAAGTTTTTCAATGGCAAAAATAAATGAATATTGTAAATGCACAAACAGTAATTTCTCCGCATTGCAAGGTGCAATTCTGAAATTTTTTGCTTTTTCCTGCTCCTCTTAGCATGATAAAGAAGATTCAAAGAGAGTGAGATGCCAGCTCCTTTCATTCAGTCAGTAGCTTCAAACATTTCTGGTATAAACATTTCTGGACGTTTTTCAATGGCAAAAATCAATGAATATTGTAAATGCACAAACAGTAATATCTCCACATTGCAAGGTGCAATGCTGAAATTTTTTTTGCTTTTTCCTGCTAATCCTAGCATGATAAAGAAGATTCAAATAGAGTGAGATGCCAGCTCCTTTCATTCAGTCAGTAGCTTCAAACATTTCTGGACGTTTTTCAATGTCAAAAATCAATGAATATTGTAAATGCACAAACAGTAATATCTCCACATTGCAAGGTGCAATTCTGAAATTTTTTGCTTTTTCCTGCTAATCCTAGCATGATAAAGAAGATTCAAAGAGAGTGAGATGTCAGCTCCTTTCATTCAGTCAGTAGCTTCAAACATTTCTGGTATATGAATAACATGATGTTTTTCAATGGCAAAAATCAATGAATATTGTAAATGCACAAACAGTAATATCTCCACATTGCAAGGTGCAATTCTGAAATTTTTTGCTTTTTCCTGCTAATCCTAGCATGATAAAGAAGATTCAAAGAGAGTGAGATGCCAGCTCCTTTCATTCAGTCAGTAGCTTCAGTCATTTCTGGACGTTTTTCAATGGCAAAAATCAATGAATATTGTAAATGCACAAACAGTAATTTCTCCGCATTGCAAGGTGCAATTCTGAATTTTTTTGCTTTTTCCTGCTCCTCTTAGCATGGTAAAGAAGATTCAAAGAGAGTGAGATGCCAGCTCCTTTCATTCAGTCAGTAGCTTCAGTCATTTCTGGACGTTTTTCAATGGCAAAAATCAATGAATATTGTAAATGCACAAAAAGTAATTTCTCCGCATTGCAAGGTGCAATTCTGAAATTTTTTGCTTTTTCCTGCTCCTCTTAGCATGATAAAGAAGATTCAAAGAGAGTGAGATGCCAGCTCCTTTCATTCAGTCAGTAGCTTCAAACATTTCTGGTATAAACATTTCTGGACGTTTTTCAATGGCAAAAATCAATGAATATTGTAAATGCACAAACAGTAATATCTCCACATTGCAAGGTGCAATTCTGAAATTTTTTGCTTTTTCCTGCTAATCCTAGCATGATAAAGAAGATTCAAATAGAGTGAGATGCCAGCTCCTTTCATTCAGTCAGTAGCTTCAAACATTTCTGGACGTTTTTCAATGGCAAAATTCAATGAATATTGTAAATGCACAAACAGTAATATCTCCACATTGCAAGGTGCAATTCTGAAATTTTTTGCTTTTTCCTGCTAATCCTAGCATGATAAAGAAGATTCAAAGAGAGTGAGATGCCAGCTCCTTTCATTCAGTCAGTAGCTTCAATCATTTCTGGACGTTTTTCAATGGCAAAAATCAATGAATATTGTAAATGCACAAACAGTAATTTCTCCGCATTGCAAGGTGCAATTCTGAAATTTTTTGCTTTTTCCTGCTCCTCTTAGCATGATAAAGAAGATTCAAAGAGAGTGAGATGCCAGCTCCTTTCATTCAGTCAGTAGCTTCAATCATTTCTGGATGTTTTTCAATGGCAAAAATCAATGAATATTGTAAATGCACAAACAGTAATTTCTCCGCATTGCAAGGTGCAATTCTGAAATTTTTTGCTTTTTCCTGCTCCTCTTAGCATGATAAAGAAGATTCAAAGAGAGTGAGATGCCAGCTCCTTTCATTCAGTCAGTAGCTTCAATCATTTCTGGTATATGAATAACATGATGTTTTTCAATGGCAAAAATCAATGAATATTGTAAATGCACAAACAGTAATTTCTCCGCATTGCAAGTTGCAATTCTGAAATTTTTTGCTTTTTCCTGCTCCTCTTAGCATGATAAAGAAGATTCAAAGAGAGTGAGATGCCAGCTCCTTTCATTCAGTCAGTAGCTTCAGTCATTTCTGGACGTTTTTCAATGGCAAAAATCAATGAATATTGTAAATGCACAAACAGTAATTTCTCCGCATTGCAAAGTGCAATTCTGAAATTTTTTGCTTTTTCCTGCTCCTCTTAGCATGATAAAGAAGATTCAAAGAGAGTGAGATGCCAGCTCCTTTCATTCAGTCAGTAGCTTCAAACATTTCTGGTATAAACATTTCTGGATGTTTTTCAATGGCAAAAATCAATGAATATTGTAAATGCACAAACAGTAATATCTCCACATTGCAAGGTGCAATGCTGAAATTTTTTGCTTTTTCCTGCTAATCCTAGGATGATAAAGAAGATTCAAATAGAGTGAGATGCCAGCTCCTTTCATTCAGTCAGTAGCTTCAAACATTTCTGGACGTTTTTCAATGGCAAAAATCAATGAATATTGTAAATGCACAAACAGTAATATCTCCACATTGCAAGGTGCAATTCTGAATTTTTTAGCTTTTTCCTGCTAATCCTAGCATGATAAAGAAGATTCAAAGAGAGTGAGATGTCAGCTCCTTTCATTCAGTCAGTAGCTTCAAACATTTCTGGTATATGAATAACATGATGTTTTTCAATGGCAAAAATCAATGAATATTGTAAATGCACAAACAGTAATATCTCCACATTGCAAGGTGCAATTCTGAAATTTTTTGCTTTTTCCTGCTAATCCTAGCATGATAAAGAAGATTCAAAGAGAGTGAGATGCCAGCTCCTTTCATTCAGTCAGTAGCTTCAAACATTTCTGGACGTTTTTCAATGGCAAAAATCAATGAATATTGTAAATGCACAAACAGTAATATCTCCACATTGCAAGGTGCAATTCTGAAATTTTTTGCTTTTTCCTGCTACTCCTAGCATGATAAAGAAGATTCAAAGAGAGTGAGATGCCAGCTCCTTTCATTCAGTCAGTAGCTTCAAACATTTCTGGACGTTTTTCAATGGCAAAAATCAATGAATATTGTAAATGCACAAACAGTAATATCTCCACATTGCAAGGTGCAATTCTGAAATTTTTTGCTTTTTCCTGCTAATCCTAGCATGATAAAGAAGATTCAAAGAGAGTGAGATGCCAGCTCCTTTCATTCAGTCAGTAGCTTCAAACATTTCTGGACGTTTTTCAATGGCAAAAATCAATGAATATTGTAAATGCACAAACAGTAATTTCTCTGCATTGCAAGGTGCAATTCTGAAATTTTTTGCTTTTTCCTGCTCCTCTTAGCATGATAAAGAAGATTCAAAGAGAGTGAGATGCCAGCTCCTTTCATTCAGTCAGTAGCTTCAATCATTTCTGGACGTTTTTCAATGGCAAAAATCAATGAATATTGTAAATGCACAAACAGTAATTTCTCCGCATTGCAAGGTGCAATTCTGAAATTTTTTGCTTTTTCCTGCTCCTCTTAGCATGATAATGAAGATTCAAAGAGAGTGAGATGCCAGCTCCTATTCATTCAGTCAGTAGCTTCAATCATTTCTGGTATATGAATAACATGATGTTTTTCAATGGCAAAAATCAATGAATATTGTAAATGCACAAACAGTAATTTCTCCGCATTGCAAGTTGCAATTCTGAAATTTTTTGCTTTTTCCTGCTCCTCTTAGCATGATAAAGAAGATTCAAAGAGAGTGAGATGCCAGCTCCTTTCATTCAGTCAGTAGCTTCAATCATTTCTGGACGTTTTTCAATGGCAAAAATCAATGAATATTGTAAATGCACAAACAGTAATTTCTCCGCATTGCAAGGTGCAATTCTGAAATTTTTTGCTTTTTCCTGCTCCTCTTAGCATGATAAAGAAGATTCAAAGAGAGTGAGATGCCAGCTCCTTTCATTCAGTCAGTAGCTTCAATCATTTCTGGACGTTTTTCAATGGCAAAAATCAATGAATATTGTAAATGCACAAACAGTAATTTCTCCGCATTGCAAGGTGCAATTCTGAAATTTTTTGCTTTTTCCTGCTCCTCTTAGCATGATAAAGAAGATTCAAAGAGAGTGAGATGCCAGCTCCTTTCATTCAGTCAGTAGCTTCAATCATTTCTGGACGTTTTTCAATGGCAAAAATCAATGAATATTGTAAATGCACAAACAGTAATTTCTCCGCATTGCAAAGTGCAATTCTGAAATTTTTTGCTTTTTCCTGCTCCTCTTAGCATGATAAAGAAGATTCAAAGAGAGTGAGATGCCAGCTCCTTTCATTCAGTCAGTAGCTTCAATCATTTCTGGTATATGAATAACATGATGTTTTTCAAAGGCAAAAATCAATGAATATTGTAAATGCACAAACAGTAATTTCTCCGCATTGCAAGGTGCAATTCTGAAATTTTTTGCTTTTTCCTGCTCCTCTTAGCATGATAAAGAAGATTCAAAGAGCGTGAGATGCCAGCTCCTTTCATTCAGTCAGTAGCTTCAATCATTTCTGGATGTTTTTCAATGGCAAAAATCAATGAATATTGTAAATGCACAAACAGTAATTTCTCCGCATTGCAAGGTGCAATTCTGAAATTTTTTGCTTTTTCCTGCTCCTCTTAGCATGATAAAGAAGATTCAAAGAGAGTGAGATGCCAGCTCCTTTCATTCAGTCAGTAGCTTCAGTCATTTCTGGACGTTTTTCAATGGCAAAAATCAATGAATATTGTAAATGCACAAACAGTAATTTCTCCGCATTGCAACGTGCAATTCTGAAATTTTTTGCTTTTTCCTGCTCCTCTTAGCATGATAAAGAAGATTCAAAGAGAGTGAGATGCCAGCTCCTTTCATTCAGTCAGTAGCTTCAAACATTTCTGGTATAAACATTTCTGGACGTTTTTCAATAGCAAAAATCAATGAATATTGTAAATGCACAAACAGTAAAATCTCCACATTGCAAGGTGCAATTCTGAAATTTTTTGCTTTTTCCTGCTAATCCTAGCATGATAAAGAAGATTCAAATAGAGTGAGATGCCAGCTCCTTTCATTCAGTCAGTAGCTTCAAACATTTCTGGACGTTTTTCAATGGCAAAATTCAATGAATATTGTAAATGCACAAACAGTAATATCTCCACATTGCAAGGTGCAATTCTGAAATTTTTTGCTTTTTCCTGCTAATCCTAGCATGATAAAGAAGATTCAAAGAGAGTGAGATGCCAGCTCCTTTCATTCAGTCAGTAGCTTCAATCATTTCTGGACGTTTTTCAATGGCAAAAATCAATGAATATTGTAAATGCACAAACAGTAATTTCTCCGCATTGCAAGGTGCAATTCTGAAATTTTTTGCTTTTTCCTGCTCCTCTTAGCATGATAAAGAAGATTCAAAGAGAGTGAGATGCCAGCTCCTTTCATTCAGTCAGTAGCTTCAATCATTTCTGGACGTTTTTCAATGGCAAAAATCAATGAATATTGTAAATGCACAAACAGTAATTTCTCCGCATTGCAAGGTGCAATTCTGAAATTTTTTGCTTTTTCCTGCTCCTCTTAGCATGATAAAGAAGATTCAAAGAGAGTGAGATGCCAGCTCCTTTCATTCAGTCAGTAGCTTCAATCATTTCTGGTATATGAATAACATGATGTTTTTCAATGGCAAAAATCAATGAATATTGTAAATGCACAAACAGTAATTTCTCCGCATTGCAAGGTGCAATTCTGAAATTTTTTGCTTTTTCCTGCTCCTCTTAGCATGATAAAGAAGATTCAAAGAGAGTGAGATGCCAGCTCCTTTCATTCAGTCAGTAGCTTCAATCATTTCTGGACGTTTTTCAATGGCAAAAATCAATGAATATTGTAAATGCACAAACAGTAATTTCTCCGCATTGCAAGGTGCAATTCTGAAATTTTTTGCTTTTTCCTGCTCCTCTTAGCATGATAAAGAAGATTCTAAGAGAGTGAGATGCCAGCTCCTTTCATTCAGTCAGTAGCTTCAATCATTTCTGGACGTTTTTCAATGGCAAAAATCAATGAATATTGTAAATGCACAAACAGTAATTTCTCCGCATTGCAAGGTGCAATTCTGAATTTTTTTGCTTTTTCCTGATCCTCTTAGCATGATAAAGAAGATTCAAAGAGAGTGAGATGCCAGTTCCTTTCATTCAGTCAGTAGCTTCAATCATTTCTGGTATATGAATAACATGATGTTTTTCAATGGCAAAAATCAATGAATATTGTAAATGCACAAACAGTAATTTCTCCGCATTGCAAGGTGCAATTCTGAAATTTTTTGCTTTTTCCTGCTCCTCTTAGCATGATAAAGAAGATTCAAAGAGAGTGAGATGCCAGCTCCTTTCATTCAGTCAGTAGCTTCAAACATTTCTGGTATATGAATAACATGATGTTTTTCAATGGCAAAAATCAATGAATATTGTAAATGCACAAACAGTAATTTCTCCGCATTGCAAGGTGCAATTCTGAAATTTTTTGCTTTTTCCTGCTCCTCTTAGCATGATAAAGAAGATTCAAAGAGAGTGAGATGCCAGCTCCTTTCATTCAGTCAGTAGCTTCAATCATTTCTGGACGTTTTTCAATGGCAAAAATCAATGAATATTGTAAATGCACAAACAGTAATTTCTCCGCATTGCAAGGTGCAATTCTGAAATTTTTTGCTCTTTCCTGCTCCTCTTAGCATGATAAAGAAGATTCAAAGAGAGTGAGATGCCAGCTCCTTTCATTCAGTCAGTAGCTTCAGTCATTTCTGGACGTTTTTCAATGGCAAAAATCAATGAATATTGTAAATGCACAAACAGTAATTTCTCCGCATTGCAAGGTGCAATTCTGAAATTTTTTGCTTTTTCCTGCTCCTCTTAGCATGATAAAGAAGATTCAAAGAGAGTGAGATGCCAGCTCCTTTCATTCAGTCAGTAGCTTCAAACATTTCTGGTATAAACATTTCTGGACGTTTTTCAATGGCAAAAATCAATGAATATTGTAAATGCACAAACAGTAATATCTCCACATTGCAAGGTGCAATTCTGAAATTTTTTGCTTTTTCCTGCTAATCCTAGCATGATAAAGAAGATTCAAATAGAGTGAGATGCCAGCTCCTTTCATTCAGTCAGTAGCTTCAAACATTTCTGGACGTTTTTCAATGGCAAAATTCAATGAATATTGTAAATGCACAAACAGTAATATCTCCACATTGCAAGGTGCAATTCTGAAATTTTTTGCTTTTTCCTGCTAATCCTAGCATGATAAAGAAGATTCAAAGAGAGTGAGATGCCAGCTCCTTTCATTCAGTCAGTAGCTTCAATCATTTCTGGACGTTTTTCAATGGCAAAAATCAATGAATATTGTAAATGCACAAACAGTAATTTCTCCGCATTGCAAGGTGCAATTCTGAAATTTTTTGCTTTTTCCTGCTCCTCTTAGCATGATAAAGAAGATTCAAAGAGAGTGAGATGCCAGCTCCTTTCATTCAGTCAGTAGCTTCAATCATTTCTGGACGTTTTTCAATGGCAAAAATCAATGAATATTGTAAATGCACAAACAGTAATTTCTCCGCATTGCAAGGTGCAATTCTGAAATTTTTTGCTTTTTCCTGCTCCTCTTAGCATGATAAAGAAGATTCAAAGAGAGTGAGATGCCAGCTCCTTTCATTCAGTCAGTAGCTTCAATCATTTCTGGTATATGAATAACATGATGTTTTTCAATGGCAAAAATCAATGAATATTGTAAATGCACAAACAGTAATTTCTCCGCATTGCAAGGTGCAATTCTGAAATTTTTTGCTTTTTCCTGCTCCTCTTAGCATGATAAAGAAGATTCAAAGAGAGTGAGATGCCAGCTCCTTTCATTCAGTCAGTAGCTTCAATCATTTCTGGACGTTTTTCAATGGCAAAAATCAATGAATATTGTAAATGCACAAACAGTAATTTCTCCGCATTGCAAGGTGCAATTCTGAAATTTTTTGCTTTTTCCTGCTCCTCTTAGCATGATAAAGAAGATTCAAAGAGAGTGAGATGCCAGCTCCTTTCATTCAGTCAGTAGCTTCAGTCATTTCTGGACGTTTTTCAATGGCAAAAATCAATGAATATTGTAAATGCACAAACAGTAATTTCTCCGCATTGCAAGGTGCAATTCTGAAATTTTTTGCTTTTTCCTGCTCCTCTTAGCATGATAAAGAAGATTCAAAGAGAGTGAGATGCCAGCTCCTTTCATTCAGTCAGTAGCTTCAATCAATTCTGGACGTTTTTCAATGGCAAAAATCAATGAATATTGTAAATGCACAAACAGTAATTTCTCCGCATTGCAAGGTGCAATTCTGAAATTTTTTGCTTTTTCCTGCTCCTCTTAGCATGATAAAGAAGATTCAAAGAGAGTGAGATGCCAGCTCCTTTCATTCAGTCAGTAGCTTCAAACATTTCTGGACGTTTTTCAATGGCAAAAATCAATGAATATTGTAAATGCACAAACAGTAATTTCTCCGCATTGCAAATTGCAATTCTGAAATTTTTTGCTTTTTCCTGCTCCTCTTAGCATGATAAAGAAGATTCAAAGAGAGTGAGATGCCAGCTCCTTTCATTCAGTCAGTAGCTTCAATCATTTCTGGACGTTTTTCAATGGCAAAAATCAATGAATATTGTAAATGCACAAACAGTAATTTCTCCGCATTGCAAGGTGCAATTCTGAAATTTTTTGCTTTTTCCTGCTCCTCTTAGCATGATAAAGAAGATTCAAAGAGAATGAGATGCCAGCTCCTTTCATTCAGTCAGTAGCTTCAATCATTTCTGGTATATGAATAACATGATGTTTTTCAATGGCAAAAATCAATGAATATTGTAAATGCACAAACAGTAATTTCTCCGCATTGCAAGGTGCAATTCTGAAATTTTTTGCTTTTTCCTGCTCCTCTTAGCATGATAAAGAAGATTCAAAGAGAGTGAGATGCCAGCTCCTTTCATTCAGTCAGTAGCTTCAATCATTTCTGGATGTTTTTCAATGGCAAAAATCAATGAATATTGTAAATGCACAAACAGTAATTTCTCCGCATTGCAAGGTGCAATTCTGAAATTTTTTGCTTTTTCCTGCTCCTCTTAGCATGATAAAGAAGATTCAGAGAGTGAGATGCCAGCTCCTTTCATTCAGTCAGTAGCTTCAGTCATTTCTGGACGTTTTTCAATGGCAAAAATCAATGAATATTGTAAATGCACAAACAGTAATTTCTCCGCATTGCAAGGTGCAATTCTGAAATTTTTTGCTTTTTCCTGCTCCTCTTAGCATGATAAAGAAGATTCAAAGAGAGTGAGATGCCAGCTCCTTTCATTCAGTCAGTAGCTTCAAACATTTCTGGTATAAACATTTCTGGATGTTTTTCAATGGCAAAAATCAATGAATATTGTAAATGCACAAACAGTAATATCTCCACATTGCAAGGTGCAATTCTGAAATTTTTTGCTTTTTCCTGCTCCTCTTAGCATGATAAAGAAGATTCAAAGAGAGTGAGATGCCAGCTCCTTTCATTCAGTCAGTAGCTTCAATCATTTCTGGACGTTTTTCAATGGCAAAAATCAATGAATATTGTAAATGCACAAACAGTAATTTCTCCGCATTGCAAGGTGCAATTCTGAAATTTTTTGCTTTTTCCTGCTCCTCTTAGCATGATAAAGAAGATTCAAAGAGAGTGAGATGCCAGCTCCTTTCATTCAGTCAGTAGCTTCAAACATTTCTGGTATAAACATTTCTGGACGTTTTTCAATGGCAAAAATCAATGAATATTGTAAATGCACAAACAGTAATATCTCCACATTGCAAGGTGCAATTCTGAAATTTTTTGCTTTTTCCTGCTCCTCTTAGCATGATAAAGAAGATTCAAAGAGAGTGAGATGCCAGCTCCTTTCATTCAGTCAGTAGCTTCAATCATTTCTGGACGTTTTTCAATGGCAAAAATCAATGAATATTGTAAATGCACAAACAGTAATTTCTCCGCATTGCAAGGTGCAATTCTGAAATTTTTTGCTTTTTCCTGCTCCTCTTAGCATGATAAAGAAGATTCAAAGAGAGTGAGATGCCAGCTCCTTTCATTCAGTCAGTAGCTTCAATCATTTCTGGTATATGAATAACATGATGTTTTTCAATGGCAAAAATCAATGAATATTGTAAATGCACAAACAGTAATTTCTCCGCATTGCAAGGTGCAATTCTGAAATTTTTTGCTTTTTCCTGCTCCTCTTAGCATGATAAAGAAGATTCAAAGAGAGTGAGATGCCAGCTCTTTTCATTCAGTCAGTAGCTTCAATCATTTCTGGACATTTTTCAATGGCAAAAATCAATGAATATTGTAAATGCACAAACAGTAATTTCTCCGCATTGCAAGGTGCAATTCTGAAATTTTTTGCTTTTTCCTGCTCCTCTTAGCATGATAAAGAAGATTCAAAGAGAGTGAGATGCCAGCTCCTTTCATTCAGTCAGTAGCTTCAGTCATTTCTGGACGTTTTTCAATGGCAAAAATCAATGAATATTGTAAATGCACAAACAGTAATTTCTCCGCATTGCAAGGTGCAATTCTGAAATTCTTTGCTTTTTCCTGCTCCTCTTAGCATGATAAAGAAGATTCAAAGAGAGTGAGATGCCAGCTCCTTTCATTCAGTCAGTAGCTTCAAACATTTCTGGTATAAACATTTCTGGACGTTTTTCAATGGCAAAAATCAATGAATATTGTAAATGCACAAACAGTAATATCTCCACATTGCAAGGTGCAATTCTGAAATTTTTTGCTTTTTCCTGCTAATCCTAGCATGATAAAGAAGATTCAAATAGAGTGAGATGCCAGCTCCTTTCATTCAGTCAGTAGCTTCAAACATTTCTGGACGTTTTTCAATGGCAAAAATCAATGAATATTGTAAATGCACAAACAGTAATATCTCCACATTGCAAGGTTCAATTCTGAAATTTTTTGCTTTTTCCTGCTAATCCTAGCATGATAAAGAAGATTCAAAGAGAATGAGATGCCAGCTCCTTTCATTCAGTCAGTAGCTTCAAACATTTCTGGTATATGAATAACATGATGTTTTTCAATGGCAAAAATCAATGAATATTGTAAATGCACAAACAGTAATATCTCCATATTGCAAGGTGCAATTCTGAAATTTTTTGCTTTTTCCTGCTAATCCTAGCATGATAAAGAAGATTCAAAGAGAGTGAGATTCCAGCTCCTTTCATTCAGTCAGTAGCTTCAAACATTTCTGGACGTTTTTCAATGGCAAAAATCAATGAATATTGTAAATGCACAAACAGTAATATCTCCACATTGCAAGGTGCAATTCTGAAATTTTTTGCTTTTTCCTGCTACTCCTAGCATGATAAAGAAGATTCAAAGAGAGTGAGATGCCAGCTCCTTTCATTCAGTCAGTAGCTTCAAACATTTCTGGACGTTTTTCAATGGCAAAAATCAATGAATATTGTAAATGCACAAACAGTAATATCTCCACATTGCAAGGTGCAATTCTGAAATTTTTTGCTTTTTCCTGCTAATCCTAGCATGATAAAGAAGATTCAAAGAGAGTGAGATGCCAGCTCCTTTCATTCAGTCAGTAGCTTCAAACATTTCTGGACGTTTTTCAATGGCAAAAATCTATGAATATTGTAAATGCACAAACAGTAATTTCTCCGCATTGCAAGGTGCAATTCTGAAATTTTTTGCTTTTTCCTGCTCCTCTTAGCATGATAAAGATTCAAAGAGAGTGAGATGCCAGCTCCTTTCATTCAGTCAGTAGCTTCAATCATTTCTGGACGTTTTTCAATGGCAAAAATCAATGAATATTGTAAATGCACAAGCAGTAATTTCTCCGCATTGCAAGGTGCAATTCTGAAATTTTTTGCTTTTTCCTGCTCCTCTTAGCATGATAAAGAAGATTCAAAGAGAGTGAGATGCCAGCTCCTTTCATTCAGTCAGTAGCTTCAATCATTTCTGGACGTTTTTCAATGGCAAAAATCAATGAATATTGTAAATGCACAAACAGTAATTTCTCCGCATTGCAAGGTGCAATTCTGAAATTTTTTGCTTTTTCCTGCTCCTCTTAGCATGAAAAAGAAGATTCAAAGAGAATGAGATGCCCGCTCCTTTCATTCAGTCAGTAGCTTCAATCATTTCTGGTATATGAATAACATGATGTTTTTCAATGGCAAAAATCAATGAATATTGTAAATGCACAAACAGTAATTTCTCCGCATTGCAAGGTGCAATTCTGAATTTTTTTGCTTTTTCCTGCTCCTCTTAGCATGATAAAGAAGATTCAAAGAGAGTGAGATGCCAGCTCCTTTCATTCAGTCAGTAGCTTCAATCATTTCTGGACGTTTTTCAATGGCAAAAATCAATGAATATTGTAAATGCACAAACAGTAATTTCTCCGCATTGCAAGGTGCAATTCTGAAATTTTTTGCTTTTTCCTGCTCCTCTTAGCATGATAAAGAAGATTCAAAGAGATTGAGATGCCAGCTCCTTTCATTCAGTCAGTAGCTTCAAACATTTCTGGTATATGAATAACACGATGTTTTTCAATGGCAAAAATCAATGAATATTGTAAATGCACAAACAGTAATTTCTCCGCATTGCAAGGTGCAATTCTGAAATTTTTTGCTTTTTCCTGCTCCTCTTAGCATGATAAAGAAGATTCAAAGAGAGTGAGATGCCAGCTCCTTTCATTCAGTCAGTAGCTTCAATCTTTTCTGGACGTTTTTCAATGGCAAAAATCAATGAATATTGAAAATGCACAAACAGTAATTTCTCCGCATTGCAAGGTGCAATTCTGAAATTTTTTGCTTTTTCCTGCTCCTCTTAGCATGATAAAGAAGATTCAAAGAGAGTGAGATGCCAGCTCCTTTCATTCAGTCAGTAACTTCAAACATTTCTGGTATAAACATTTCTGAACGTTTTTCAATGGCAAAAATCAATGAATATTGTAAATGCACAAACAGTAATATCTCCACATTGCAAGGTGCAATTCTGAAATTTTTTGCTTTTTCCTGCTAATCCTAGCATGATAAAGAATATTCAAATAGAGTGAGATGCCAGCTCCTTTCATTCAGTCAGTAGCTTCAAACATTTCTGGACGTTTTTCAATGGCAAAAATCAATGAATATTGTAAATGCACAAACAGTAATATCTCCACATTGCAAGGTGCAATTCTGAAATTTTTTGCTTTTTCCTGCTAATCCTAGCATGATAAAGAAGATTCAAAGAGAGTGAGATGCCAGGTCCTTTCATTCAGTCAGTAGCCTCAAACATTTCTGGTATATGAATAACATGATGTTTTTTAATGGCAAAAATCAATGAATATTGTAAATGCACAAACAGTAATATCTCCACATTGCAAGGTGCAATTCTGAAATTTTTTGCTTTTTCCTGCTAATCCTAGCATGATAAAGAAGATTCAAAGAGAGTGAGATGCCAGCTCCTTTCATTCAGTCAGTAGCTTCAAACATTTCTGGACGTTTTTCAATGGCAAAAATCAATGAATATTGTAAATGCACAAACAGTAATATCTCCACATTGCAAGGTGCAATTCTGAAATTTTTTGCTTTTTCCTGCTACTCCTAGCATGATAAAGAAGATTCAAAGAGAGTGAGATGCCAGCTCCTTTCATTCAGTCAGTAGCTTCAAACATTTCTGTACGTTTTTCAATGGCAAAAATCAATGAATATTGTAAATGCACAAACAGTAATATCTCCACATTGCAAGGTGCAATTCTGAAATTTTTTGCTTTTTCCTGCTAATCCTAGCATGATAAAGAAGATTCAAAGAGAGTGAGATGCCAGCTCCTTTCATTCAGTCAGTAGCTTCAAACATTTCTGGACGTTTTTCAATGGCAAAAATCAATGAATATTGTAAATGCACAAACAGTAATATCTCCACATTGCAAGGTGCAATTCTGAAATTTTTTGCTTTTTCCTGCTAATCCTAGCATGATAAAGAAGATTCAAAGAGAGTGAGATGCCAGCTCCTTTCATTCAGTCAGTAGCTTCAATCATTTCTGGACGTTTTTCAATGGCAAAAATCAATGAATATTGTAAATGCACAAACAGTAATTTCTCCGCATTGCAACGTGCAATTCTGAAATTTTTTGCTTTTTCCTGCTCCTCTTAGCATGATAAAGAAGATTCAAAGAGAGTGAGATGCCCGCTCCTTTCATTCAGTCAGTAGCTTCAATCATTTCTGGTATATGAATAACATGATGTTTTTCAATGGCAAAAATCAATGAATATTGTAAATGCACAAACAGTAATTTCTCCGCATTGCAAGGTGCAATTCTGAATTTTTTTGCTTTTTCCTGCTCCTCTTAGCATGATAAAGAAGATTCAAAGAGAGTGAGATGCCAGCTCCTTTCATTCAGTCAGTAGCTTCAATCATTTCTGGACGTTTTTCAATGGCAAAAATCAATGAATATTGTAAATGCACAAACAGTAATTTCTCCGCATTGCAAGGTGCAATTCTGAAATTTTTTGCTTTTTCCTGCTCCTCTTAGCATGATAAAGAAGATTCAAAGAGAGTGAGATGCCAGCTCCTTTCATTCAGTCAGTAGCTTCAAACATTTCTGGTATATGAATAACATGATGTTTTTCAATGGCAAAAATCAATGAATATTGTAAATGCACAAACAGTAATTTCTCCGCATTGCAAGGTGCAATTCTGAAATTTTTTGCTTTTTCCTGCTCCTCTTAGCATGATAAAGAAGATTCAAAGAGAGTGAGATGCCAGCTCCTTTCATTCAGTCAGTAGCTTCAATCTTTTCTGGACGTTTTTCAATGGCAAAAATCAATGAATATTGTATATGCACAAATAGTAATTTCTCCGCATTGTAAGGTGGAATTCTGAAATTTTTTGCTTTTTCCTGCTCCTCTTAGCATGATAAAGAAGATTCAAAGATAGTGAGATGCCAGCTTCTTTCATTCAGTCAGTAGCTTCAAACATTTCTGGTAAATGAATAACATGATGTTTTTCAATGGCAAAAATCAATGAATATTGTAAATGCACAAAGAGTAATTTCTCCGCATTGCAAGGTGCAATTCTGAAATTTTTTGCTTTTTCCTGCTCCTCTTAGCATGATAAAGAAGACTCAAAGAGAGTTACATGCCAGCTCCTTTCATTCAGTCAGTAGCTTCAATCATTTCTGGACGTTTTTCAATGGCAAAAATCAATGAATATTGTAAATGCACAAACAGTAATTTCTCCGCATTGCAAGGTGCAATTCTGAAATTTTTTGCTTTTTCCTGCTCCTCTTAGCATGATAAAGAAGATTCAAAGAGAGTGAGATGCCAGCTCCTTTCATTCAGTCAGTAGCTTCAATCATTTCTGGACGTTTTTCAATGGCAAAAATCAATGAATATTGTAAATGCACAAACAGTAATTTCTCCGCATTGCAAGGTGCAATTCTGAAATTTTTTGCTTTTTCCTGCTCCTCTTAGCATGATAAAGAAGATTCAAAGAGAGTGAGATGCCAGCTCCTTTCATTCAGTCAGTAGCTTCAATCATTTCTGGTATATGAATAACATGATGTTTTTCAATGGCAAAAATCAATGAATATTGTAACTGCACAAACAGTAATTTCTCCGCATTGCAATGTGCAATTCTGAAATTTTTTGCTTTTTCCTGCTCATCTTAGCATGGTAAAGAAGATTCAAAGAGAGTGAGATGCCAGCTCCTTTCATTCAGTCAGTAGCTTCAATCATTTCTGGACGTTTTTCAATGGCAAAAATCAATGAATATTGTAAATGCACAAACAGTAATTTCTCCGCATTGCAAGGTGCAATTCTGAAATTTTTTGCTTTTTCCTGCTCCTCTTAGCATGATAAAGAAGATTCAAAGAGATTGAGATGCCAGCTCCTTTCATTCAGTCAGTAGCTTCAATCATTTCTGGACGTTTTTCAATGGCAATAATCAATGAATATTGTAAATGCACAAACAGTAATTTCTCCGCATTGCAAGGTGCAATTCTGAAATTTTTTGCTTTTTCCTGCTCCTCTTAGCATGATAAAGAAGATTCAAAGAGAGTGAGATACCAGCTCCTTTCATTCAGTCAGTAGCTTCAATCATTTCTGGTATATGAATAACATGATGTTTTTCAATGGCAAAAATCAATGAATATTGTAAATGCACAAACAGTAATTTCTCCGCATTGCAAGGTGCAATTCTGAAATTTTTTGCTTTTTCCTGCTCCTCTTAGCATGGTAAAGAAGATTCAAAGAGAGTGAGATGCCAGCTCCTTTCATTCAGTCAGTAGCTTCAATCATTTCTGGACGTTTTTCAATGGCAAAAATCAATGAATATTGTAAATGCACAAACAGTAATTTCTCCGCATTGCAAGGTGCAATTCTGAAATTTTTTGCTTTTTCCTGCTCCTCTTAGCATGATAAAGAAGATTCAAAGAGAGTGAGATGCCAGCTCCTTTCATTCAGTCAGTAGCTTCAATCATTTCTGGACGTTTTTCAATGGCAAAAATCAATGAATATTGTAAATGCACAAACAGTAATTTCTCCGCATTGCAAGGTGCAATTCTGAAATGTTTTGCTTTTTCCTGCTCCTCTTAGCATGATAAAGAAGATTCAAAGAGAGTGAGATGCCAGCTCCTTTCATTCAGTCAGTAGCTTCAATCATTTCTGGGTATGAATAACATGATGTTTTTCAATGGCAAAAATCAATGAATATTGTAAATGCACAAACAGTAATTTCTCCACATTGCAAGGTGCAATTCTGAAATTTTTTGCTTTTTCCTGCTCCTCTTAGCATGATAAAGAAGATTCAAAGAGAGTGAGATGCCAGCTCCTTTCATTCAGTCAGTAGCTTCAATCATTTCTGGACGTTTTTCAATGGCAAAAATCAATGAATATTGTAAATGCACAAACAGTAATTTCTCCGCATTGCAAGGTGCAATTCTGAAATTTTTTGCTTTTTCCTGCTCCTCTTAGCATGATAAAGAAGATTCAAAGAGAGTGAGATGCCAGCTCCTTTCATTCAGTCAGTAGCTTCAATCATTTCTGGACATTTTTCAATGGCAAAATTCAATGAATATTGTAAATGCACAAACAGTAATTTCTCCGCATTGCAAGGTGCAATTCTGAATTTTTTTGCTTTTTCCTGCTCCTCTTAGCATGATAAAGAAGATTCAAAGAGAGTGAGATGCCAGCTCCTTTCATTCAGTCAGTAGCTTCAAACATTTCTGGTATAAACATTTCTGGACGTTTTTCAATGGCAAAAATCAATGAATATTGTAAATGCACAAACAGTAATTTCTCCGCATTGCAAGGTGCAATTCTGAAATTTTTTGCTTTTTCCTGCTCCTCTTAGCATGTTAAAGAAGATTCAAAGAGATTGAGATGCCAGCTCCTTTCATTCAGTCAGTAGCTTCAATCATTTCTGGACGTTTTTCAATGGCAATAATCAATGAATATTGTAAATGCACAAACAGTAATTTCTCCGCATTGCAAGGTGCAATTCTGAAATTTTTTGCTTTTTCCTGCTCCTCTTAGCATGATAAAGAAGATTCAAAGAGAGTGAGATACCAGCTCCTTTCATTCAGTCAGTAGCTTCAATCATTTCTGGTATATGAATAACATGATGTTTTTCAATGGCAAAAATCAATGAATATTGTAAATGCACAAACAGTAATTTCTCCGCATTGCAAGGTGCAATTCTGAAATTTTTTGCTTTTTCCTGCTCCTCTTAGCATGGTAAAGAAGATTCAAAGAGAGTGAGATGCCAGCTCCTTTCATTCAGTCAGTAGCTTCAATCATTTCTGGACGTTTTTCAATGGCAAAAATCAATGAATATTGTAAATGCACAAACAGTAATTTCTCCGCATTGCAAGGTGCAATTCTGAAATTTTTTGCTTTTTCCTGCTCCTCTTAGCATGATAAAGAAGATTCAAAGAGAGTGAGATGCCAGCTCCTTTCATTCAGTCAGTAGCTTCAATCATTTCTGGACGTTTTTCAATGGCAAAAATCAATGAATATTGTAAATGCACAAACAGTAATTTCTCCGCATTGCAAGGTGCAATTCTGAAATGTTTTGCTTTTTCCTGCTCCTCTTAGCATGATAAAGAAGATTCAAAGAGAGTGAGATGCCAGCTCCTTTCATTCAGTCAGTAGCTTCAATCATTTCTGGGTATGAATAACATGATGTTTTTCAATGGCAAAAATCAATGAATATTGTAAATGCACAAACAGTAATTTCTCCACATTGCAAGGTGCAATTCTGAAATTTTTTGCTTTTTCCTGCTCCTCTTAGCATGATAAAGAAGATTCAAAGAGAGTGAGATGCCAGCTCCTTTCATTCAGTCAGTAGCTTCAATCATTTCTGGACGTTTTTCAATGGCAAAAATCAATGAATATTGTAAATGCACAAACAGTAATTTCTCCGCATTGCAAGGTGCAATTCTGAAATTTTTTGCTTTTTCCTGCTCCTCTTAGCTTGATAAAGAAGATTCAAAGAGAGTGAGATGCCAGCTCCTTTCATTCAGTCAGTAGCTTCAATCATTTCTGGACATTTTTCAATGGCAAAAATCAATGAATATTGTAAATGCACAAACAGTAATTTCTCCGCATTGCAAGGTGCAATTCTGAATTTTTTTGCTTTTTCCTGCTCCTCTTAGCATGATAAAGAAGATTCAAAGAGAGTGAGATGCCAGCTCCTTTCATTCAGTCAGTAGCTTCAAACATTTCTGGTATAAACATTTCTGGACGTTTTTCAATGGCAAAAATCAATGAATATTGTAAATGCACAAACAGTAATATCTCCACATTGCAAGGTGCAATTCTGAAATTTTTTGCTTTTTCCTGCTAATCCTAGCATGATAAAGAATATTCAAATAGAGTGAGATGCCAGCTCCTTTCATTCAGTCAGTAGCTTCAAACATTTCTGGACGTTTTTCAATGGCAAAAATCAATGAATATTGTATATGCACAAACAGTAATTTCTCCGCATTGTAAGGTGGAATTCTGAAATTTTTTGCTTTTTCCTGCTCCTCTTAGCATGATAAAGAAGATTCAAAGATAGTGAGATGCCAGCTTCTTTCATTCAGTCAGTAGCTTCAAACATTTCTGGTAAATGAATAACATGATGTTTTTCAATGGCAAAAATCAATGAATATTGTAAATGCACAAAGAGTAATTTCTCCGCATTGCAAGGTGCAATTCTGAAATTTTTTGCTTTTTCCTGCTCCTCTTAGCATGGTAAAGAAGATTCAAAGAGAGTGAGATGCCAGCTCCTTTCATTCAGTCAGTAGCTTCAATCATTTCTGGACGTTTTTCAATGGCAAAAATCAATGAATATTGTAAATGCACAAACAGTAATTTCTCCGCATTGCAAGGTGCAATTCTGAAATTTTTTGCTTTTTCCTGCTCCTCTTAGCATGATAAAGAAGATTCAAAGAGAGTGAGATGCCAGCTCCTTTCATTCAGTCAGTAGCTTCAATCATTTCTGGACGTTTTTCAATGGCAAAAATCAATGAATATTGTAAATGCACAAACAGTAATTTCTCCGCATTGCAAGGTGCAATTCTGAAATGTTTTGCTTTTTCCTGCTCCTCTTAGCATGATAAAGAAGATTCAAAGAGAGTGAGATGCCAGCTCCTTTCATTCAGTCAGTAGCTTCAATCATTTCTGGGTATGAATAACATGATGTTTTTCAATGGCAAAAATCAATGAATATTGTAAATGCACAAACAGTAATTTCTCCACATTGCAAGGTGCAATTCTGAAATTTTTTGCTTTTTCCTGCTCCTCTTAGCATGATAAAGAAGATTCAAAGAGAGTGAGATGCCAGCTCCTTTCATTCAGTCAGTAGCTTCAATCATTTCTGGACGTTTTTCAATGGCAAAAATCAATGAATATTGTAAATGCACAAACAGTAATTTCTCCGCATTGCAAGGTGCAATTCTGAAATTTTTTGCTTTTTCCTGCTCCTCTTAGCTTGATAAAGAAGATTCAAAGAGAGTGAGATGCCAGCTCCTTTCATTCAGTCAGTAGCTTCAATCATTTCTGGACATTTTTCAATGGCAAAAATCAATGAATATTGTAAATGCACAAACAGTAATTTCTCCGCATTGCAAGGTGCAATTCTGAATTTTTTTGCTTTTTCCTGCTCCTCTTAGCATGATAAAGAAGATTCAAAGAGAGTGAGATGCCAGCTCCTTTCATTCAGTCAGTAGCTTCAAACATTTCTGGTATAAACATTTCTGGACGTTTTTCAATGGCAAAAATCAATGAATATTGTAAATGCACAAACAGTAATATCTCCACATTGCAAGGTGCAATTCTGAAATTTTTTGCTTTTTCCTGCTAATCCTAGCATGATAAAGAATATTCAAATAGAGTGAGATGCCAGCTCCTTTCATTCAGTCAGTAGCTTCAAACATTTCTGGACGTTTTTCAATGGCAAAAATCAATGAATATTGTATATGCACAAACAGTAATTTCTCCGCATTGTAAGGTGGAATTCTGAAATTTTTTGCTTTTTCCTGCTCCTCTTAGCATGATAAAGAAGATTCAAAGATAGTGAGATGCCAGCTTCTTTCATTCAGTCAGTAGCTTCAAACATTTCTGGTAAATGAATAACATGATGTTTTTCAATGGCAAAAATCAATGAATATTGTAAATGCACAAAGAGTAATTTCTCCGCATTGCAAGGTGCAATTCTGAAATTTTTTGCTTTTTCCTGCTCCTCTTAGCATGATAAAGAAGACTCAAAGAGAGTTACATGCCAGCTCCTTTCATTCAGTCAGTAGCTTCAATCATTTCTGGACGTTTTTCAATGGCAAAAATCAATGAATATTGTAAATGCACAAACAGTAATTTCTCCGCATTGCAAGGTGCAATTCTGAAATTTTTTGCTTTTTCCTGCTCCTCTTAGCATGATAAAGAAGATTCAAAGAGAGTGAGATGCCAGCTCCTTTCATTCAGTCAGTAGCTTCAATCATTTCTGGTATATGAATAACATGATGTTTTTCAATGGCAAAAATCAATGAATATTGTAACTGCACAAACAGTAATTTCTCCGCATTGCAAGGTGCAATTCTGAAATTTTTTGCTTTTTCCTGCTCCTCTTAGCATGGTAAAGAAGATTCAAAGAGAGTGAGATGCCAGCTCCTTTCATTCAGTCAGTAGCTTCAATCATTTCTGGACGTTTTTCAATGGCAAAAATCAATGAATATTGTAAATGCACAAACAGTAATTTCTCCGCATTGCAAGGTGCAATTCTGAATTTTTTTGCTTTTTCCTGCTCCTCTTAGCATGATAAAGAAGATTCAAAGAGAGTGAGATGCCAGCTCCTTTCATTCAGTCAGTAGCTTCAATCACTTCTGGACGTTTTTCAATGGCAAAAATCAATGAATATTGTAAATGCACAAACAGTAATTTCTCCGCATTGCAAGGTGCAATTCTGAAATTTTTTGCTTTTTCCTGCTCCTCTTAGCATGATAAAGAAGATTCAAAGAGAGTGAGATGCCAGCTCCTTTCATTCAGTCAGTAGCTTCAATCATTTCTGGTATATGAATAACATGATGTTTTTCAATGGCAAAAATCAATGAATATTGTAAATGCACAAACAGTAATTTCTCCGCATTGCAAGGTGCAATTCTGAAATTTTTTGCTTTTTCCTGCTCCTCTTAGCATGGTAAAGAAGATTCAAAGAGAGTGAGATGCCAGCTCCTTTCATTCAGTCAGTAGCTTCAATCATTTCTGGACGTTTTTCAATGGCAAAAATCAATGAATATTGTAAATGCACAAAGAGTAATTTCTCCGCATTGCAAGGTGCAATTCTGAAATTTTTTGCTTTTTCCTGCTCCTCTTAGCATGATAAAGAAGATTCAAAGAGAGTGAGATGCCAGCTCCTTTCATTCAGTCAGTAGCTTCAATCATTTCTGGACGTTTTTCAATGGCAAAAATCAATGAATATTGTAAATGCACAAACAGTAATTTCTCCGCATTGCAAGGTGCACTTCTGAAATTTTTTGCTTTTTCCTGCTCCTCTTAGCATGATAAAGAAGATTCAAAGAGAGTGAGATGCCAGCTCCTTTCATTCAGTCAGTAGCTTCAATCATTTCTGGTATATGAATAACATGATGTTTTTCAATGGCAAAAATCAATGAATATTGTAACTGCACAAACAGTAATTTCTCCGCATTGCAAGGTGCAATTCTGAAATTTTTTGCTTTTTCCTGCTCCTCTTAGCATGGTAAAGAAGATTCAAAGAGAGTGAGATGCCAGCTCCTTTCATTCAGTCAGTAGCTTCAATCATTTCTGGACGTTTTTCAATGGCAAAAATCAATGAATATTGTAAATGCACAAACAGTAATTTCTCCGCATTGCAAGGTGCAATTCTGATTTTTTTTGCTTTTTCCTGCTCCTCTTAGCATGATAAAGAAGATTCAAAGAGAGTGAGATGCCAGCTCCTTTCATTCAGTCAGTAGCTTCAATCACTTCTGACGTTTTTCAATGGCAAAAATCAATGAATATTGTAAATGCACAAACAGTAATTTCTCCGCATTGCAAGGTGCAATTCTGAAATTTTTTGCTTTTTCCTGCTCCTCTTAGCATGATAAAGAAGATTCAAAGAGAGTGAGATGCCAGCTCCTTTCATTCAGTCAGTAGCTTCAATCATTTCTGGTATATGAATAACATGATGTTTTTCAATGGCAAAAATCAATGAATATTGTAAATGCACAAACAGTAATTTCTCCGCATTGCAAGGTGCAATTCTGAAATTTTTTGCTTTTTCCTGCTCCTCTTAGCATGGTAAAGAAGATTCAAAGAGAGTGAGATGCCAGCTCCTTTCATTCAGTCAGTAGCTTCAATCATTTCTGGACGTTTTTCAATGGCAAAAATCAATGAATATTGTAAATGCACAAACAGTAATTTCTCCGCATTGCAAGGTGCAATTCTGAAATTTTTTGCTTTTTCCTGCTCCTCTTAGCATGATAAAGAAGATTCAAAGAGAGTGAGATGCCAGCTCCTTTCATTCAGTCAGTAGCTTCAATCATTTCTGGACGTTTTTCAATGGCAAAAATCAATGAATATTGTAAATGCACAAACAGTAATTTCTCCGCATTGCAAGGTGCAATTCTGAAATGTTTTGCTTTTTCCTGCTCCTCTTAGCATGATAAAGAAGATTCAAAGAGAGTGAGATGCCAGCTCCTTTCATTCAGTCAGTAGCTTCAATCATTTCTGGGTATGAATAACATGATGTTTTTCAATGGCAAAAATCAATGAATATTGTAAATGCACAAACAGTAATTTCTCCACATTGCAAGGTGCAATTCTGAAATTTTTTGCTTTTTCCTGCTCCTCTTAGCATGATAAAGAAGATTCAAAGAGAGTGAGATGCCAGCTCCTTTCATTCAGTCAGTAGCTTCAATCATTTCTGGACGTTTTTCAATGGCAAAAATCAATGAATATTGTAAATGCACAAACAGTAATTTCTCCGCATTGCAAGGTGCAATTCTGAAATTTTTTGCTTTTTCCTGCTCCTCTTAGCATGATAAAGAAGATTCAAAGAGAGTGAGATGCCAGCTCCTTTCATTCAGTCAGTAGCTTCAATCATTTCTGGTATATGAATAACATGATGTTTTTCAATGGCAAAAATCAATGAATATTGTAAATGCACAAACAGTAATTTCTCCGCATTGCAAGGTGCAATTCTGAAATTTTTTGCTTTTTCCTGCTCCTCTTAGCATGGTAAAGAAGATTCAAAGAGAGTGAGATGCCAGCTCCTTTCATTCAGTCAGTAGCTTCAATCATTTCTGGACGTTTTTCAATGGCAAAAATCAATGAATATTGTAAATGCACAAACAGTAATTTCTCCGCATTGCAAGGTGCAATTCTGAAATTTTTTGCTTTTTCCTGCTCCTCTTAGCATGATAAAGAAGATTCAAAGAGAGTGAGATGCCAGCTCCTTTCATTCAGTCAGTAGCTTCAATCATTTCTGGACGTTTTTCAATGGCAAAAATCAATGAATATTGTAAATGCACAAACAGTAATTTCTCCGCATTGCAAGGTGCAATTCTGAAATGTTTTGCTTTTTCCTGCTCCTCTTAGCATGATAAAGAAGATTCAAAGAGAGTGAGATGCCAGCTCCTTTCATTCAGTCAGTAGCTTCAATCATTTCTGGGTATGAATAACATGATGTTTTTCAATGGCAAAAATCAATGAATATTGTAAATGCACAAACAGTAATTTCTCCACATTGCAAGGTGCAATTCTGAAATTTTTTGCTTTTTCCTGCTCCTCTTAGCATGATAAAGAAGATTCAAAGAGAGTGAGATGCCAGCTCCTTTCATTCAGTCAGTAGCTTTAATCATTTCTGGACGTTTTTCAATGGCAAAAATCAATGAATATTGTAAATGCACAAACAGTAATTTCTCCGCATTGCAAGGTGCAATTCTGAAATTTTTTGCTTTTTCCTGCTCCTCTTAGCATGATAAAGAAGATTCAAAGAGAGTGAGATGCCAGCTCCTTTCATTCAGTCAGTAGCTTCAATCATTTCTGGACATTTTTCAATGGGAAAAATCAATGAATATTGTAAATGCACAAACAGTAATTTCTCCGCATTGCAAGGTGCAATTCTGAATTTTTTTGCTTTTTCCTGCTCCTCTTAGCATGATAAAGAAGATTCAAAGAGAGTGAGATGCCAGCTCCTTTCATTCAGTCAGTAGCTTCAAACATTTCTGGTATAAACATTTCTGGACGTTTTTCAATGGCAAAAATCAATGAATATTGTAAATGCACAAACAGTAATATCTCCACATTGCAAGGTGCAATTCTGAAATTTTTTGCTTTTTCCTGCTAATCCTAGCATGATAAAGAAGATTCAAAGAGAGTGAGATGCCAGCTCCTTTCATTCAGTCAGTAGCTTCAATCATTTCTGGTATATGAATAACATGATGTTTTTCAATGGCAAAAATCAATGAATATTGTAAATGCACAAACAGTAATTTCTCCGCATTGCAAGGTGCAATTCTGAAATTTTTTGCTTTTTCCTGCTCCTCTTAGCATGGTAAAGAAGATTCAAAGAGAGTGAGATGCCAGCTCCTTTCATTCAGTCAGTAGCTTCAATCATTTCTGGACGTTTTTCAATGGCAAAAATCAATGAATATTGTAAATGCACAAACAGTAATTTCTCCGCATTGCAAGGTGCAATTCTGAAATTTTTTGCTTTTTCCTGCTCCTCTTAGCATGATAAAGAAGATTCAAAGAGAGTGAGATGCCAGCTCCTTTCATTCAGTCAGTAGCTTCAAACATTTCTGGACATTTTTCAATGGCAAAAATCAATGAATATTGTAAATGCACAAACAGTAATATCTCCACATTGCAAGGTGCAATTCTGAAATGTTTTGCTTTTTCCTGTTAATCCTAGCATGATAATGAAGATTCAAAGAGAGTGAGATGCCAGCTCCTTTCATTCAGTCAGTAGCTTCAAACATTTCTGGTATATGAAAAACATGTTTTTCAATGGCAAAAATCAATGAATATTGTAAATGCACAAACAGTAATATCTCCACATTGCAAGGTGCAATTCTGAAATTTTTTGCTTTTTCCTGCTAATCCTAGCATGATAAAGAAGATTCAAAGAGAGTGAGATGCCAGCTCCTTTCATTCAGTCAGTAGCTTCAAACATTTCTGGTATATGAAAAACATGTTTTTCAATGGCAAAAATCAATGAATATTGTAAATGCACAAACAGTAATTTCTCCGCATTGCAAGGTGCAATTCTGATTTTTTTTGCTTTTTCCTGCTCCTCTTAGCATGATAAAGAAGATTCAAAGAGAGTGAGATGCCAGCTCCTTTCATTCAGTCAGTAGCTTCAATCACTTCTGACGTTTTTCAATGGCAAAAATCAATGAATATTGTAAATGCACAAACAGTAATTTCTCCGCATTGCAAGGTGCAATTCTGAAATTTTTTGCTTTTTCCTGCTCCTCTTAGCATGATAAAGAAGATTCAAAGAGAGTGAGATGCCAGCTCCTTTCATTCAGTCAGTAGCTTCAATCATTTCTGGTATATGAATAACATGATGTTTTTCAATGGCAAAAATCAATGAATATTGTAAATGCACAAACAGTAATTTCTCCGCATTGCAAGGTGCAATTCTGAAATTTTTTGCTTTTTCCTGCTCCTCTTAGCATGGTAAAGAAGATTCAAAGAGAGTGAGATGCCAGCTCCTTTCATTCAGTCAGTAGCTTCAATCATTTCTGGACGTTTTTCAATGGCAAAAATCAATGAATATTGTAAATGCACAAACAGTAATTTCTCCGCATTGCAAGGTGCAATTCTGAAATTTTTTGCTTTTTCCTGCTCCTCTTAGCATGATAAAGAAGATTCAAAGAGAGTGAGATGCCAGCTCCTTTCATTCAGTCAGTAGCTTCAATCATTTCTGGACGTTTTTCAATGGCAAAAATCAATGAATATTGTAAATGCACAAACAGTAATTTCTCCGCATTGCAAGGTGCAATTCTGAAATTTTTTGCTTTTTCCTGCTCCTCTTAGCATGATAAAGAAGATTCAAAGAGAGTGAGATGCCAGCTCCTTTCATTCAGTCAGTAGCTTCAATCATTTCTGGTATATGAATAACATGATGTTTTTCAATGGCAAAAATCAATGAATATTGTAAATGCACAAACAGTAATTTCTCCGCATTGCAAGGTGCAATTCTGAAATTTTTTGCTTTTTCCTGCTCCTCTTAGCATGGTAAAGAAGATTCAAAGAGAGTGAGATGCCAGCTCCTTTCATTCAGTCAGTAGCTTCAATCATTTCTGGACGTTTTTCAATGGCAAAAATCAATGAATATTGTAAATGCACAAACAGTAATTTCTCCGCATTGCAAGGTGCAATTCTGAATTTTTTGCTTTTTCCTGCTCCTCTTAGCATGATAAAGAAGATTCAAAGAGAGTGAGATGCCAGCTCCTTTCATTCAGTCAGTAGCTTCAATCATTTCTGGACGTTTTTCAATGGCAAAAATCAATGAATATTGTAAATGCACAAACAGTAATTTCTCCGCATTGCAAGGTGCAATTCTGAAATGTTTTGCTTTTTCCTGCTCCTCTTAGCATGATAAAGAAGATTCAAAGAGAGTGAGATGCCAGCTCCTTTCATTCAGTCAGTAGCTTCAATCATTTCTGGGTATGAATAACATGATGTTTTTCAATGGCAAAAATCAATGAATATTGTAAATGCACAAACAGTAATTTCTCCACATTGCAAGGTGCAATTCTGAAATTTTTTGCTTTTTCCTGCTCCTCTTAGCATGATAAAGAAGATTCAAAGAGAGTGAGATGCCAGCTCCTTTCATTCAGTCAGTAGCTTTAATCATTTCTGGACGTTTTTCAATGGCAAAAATCAATGAATATTGTAAATGCACAAACAGTAATTTCTCCGCATTGCAAGGTGCAATTCTGAAATTTTTTGCTTTTTCCTGCTCCTCTTAGCATGATAAAGAAGATTCAAAGAGAGTGAGATGCCAGCTCCTTTCATTCAGTCAGTAGCTTCAATCATTTCTGGACATTTTTCAATGGGAAAAATCAATGAATATTGTAAATGCACAAACAGTAATTTCTCCGCATTGCAAGGTGCAATTCTGAATTTTTTTGCTTTTTCCTGCTCCTCTTAGCATGATAAAGAAGATTCAAAGAGAGTGAGATGCCAGCTCCTTTCATTCAGTCAGTAGCTTCAAACATTTCTGGTATAAACATTTCTGGACGTTTTTCAATGGCAAAAATCAATGAATATTGTAAATGCACAAACAGTAATTTCTCCGCATTGCAAGGTGCAATTCTGAAATTTTTTGCTTTTTCCTGCTCCTCTTAGCATGATAAAGAAGATTCAAAGAGAGTGAGATGCCAGCTCCTTTCATTCAGTCAGTAGCTTCAAACATTTCTGGACATTTTTCAATGGCAAAAATCAATGAATATTGTAAATGCACAAACAGTAATATCTCCACATTGCAAGGTGCAATTCTGAAATGTTTTGCTTTTTCCTGTTAATCCTAGCATGATAATGAAGATTCAAAGAGAGTGAGATGCCAGCTCCTTTCATTCAGTCAGTAGCTTCAAACATTTCTGGTATATGAAAAACATGTTTTTCAATGGCAAAAATCAATGAATATTGTAAATGCACAAACAGTAATATCTCCACATTGCAAGGTGCAATTCTGAAATTTTTTGCTTTTTCCTGCTAATCCTAGCATGATAAAGAAGATTCAAAGAGAGTGAGATGCCAGCTCCTTTCATTCAGTCAGTAGCTTCAAACATTTCTGGTATATGAAAAACATGTTTTTCAATGGCAAAAATCAATGAATATTGTAAATGCACAAACAGTAATATCTCCACATTGCAAGGTGCAATTCTGAAATTCTTTGCTTTTTCCTGCTAATCCTAGCATGATAAAGAAGATTCAAAGAGAGTGAGATGCCAGCTCCTTTCATTCAGTCAGTAGCTTCAAACATTTCTGGTATATGAAAAACATGTTTTTCAATGGCAAAAATCAATGAATATTGTAAATGCACAAACAGTAATATCTCCACATTGCAAGGTGCAGTTCTGAAATTTTTAGCTTTTTCCTGTTAATCCTAGCATGATAAAGAAGATTCAAAGAGAGTGAGATGCCAGCTCCTTTCATTCAGTCAGTAGCTTCAAACATTTCTGGACGTTTTTCAATGGCAAAAATCAATGAATATTGTAAATGCACAAACAGTAATATCTCCACATTGCAAGGTGCAATTCTGAAATTTTTTGCTTTTTCCTGTTAATCCTAGCATGATAAAGAAGATTCAAAGAGAGTGAGATGCCAGCTCCTTTCATTCAGTCAGTAGCTTCAAACATTTCTGGTATATGAAAAACATGTTTTTCAATGGCAAAAATCAATGAATATTGTAAATGCACAAACAGTAATATCTCCACATTGCAAGGTGCAATTCTGAAATTTTTTGCTTTTTCCTGCTAATCCTAGCATGATAAAGAAGATTCAAAGAGAGTGAGATGCCAGCTCCTTTCATTCAGTCAGTAGCTTCAAACATTTCTGGTATATGACAAACATGTTTTTCAATGGCAAAAATCAATGAATATTGTAAATGCACAAACAGTAATATCTCCACATTGCAAGGTGCAATTCTGAAATTTTTTGCTTTTTCCTGCTAATCCTAGCATGATAAAGAAGATTCAAATAGAGTGAGATGCCAGCTCCTTTCATTCAGTCAGTAGCTTCAAACATTTCTGGACGTTTTTCAATGGCAAAAATCAATGAATATTGTAAATGCACAAACAGTAATATCTCCACATTGCAAGGTGCAATTCTGAAATTTTTTGCTTTTTCCTGCTAATCCTAGCATGATAAAGAAGATTCAAAGAGAGTAAGATGCCAGCTCCTTTCATTCAGTCAGTAGCTTCAAACATTTCTGGACGTTTTTCAATGGCAAAAATCAATGAATATTGTAAATGCACAAACAGTAATTTCTCCGCATTGCAAGGTGCAATTCTGAAATTTTTTGCTTTTTCCTGCTCCTCTTAGCATGATAAAGAAGATTCAAAGAGAGTGAGATGCCAGCTCCTTTCATTCAGTCAGTAGCTTCAATCATTTCTGGACGTTTTTCAATGGCAAAAATCAATGAATATTGTAAATGCACAAACAGTAATTTCTCCGCATTGTAAGGTGCAATTCTGAAATTTTTTGCTTTTTCCTGCTCCTCTTAGCATGATAAAGAAGATTCAAAGATAGTGAGATGCCAGCTTCTTTCATTCAGTCAGTAGCTTCAAACATTTCTGGTATATGAATAACATGATGTTTTTCAATGGCAAAAATCAATGAATATTGTAAATGCACAAACAGTAATTTCTCCGCATTGCAAGTTGCAATTCTGAAATTTTTTGCTTTTTCCTGCTCCTCTTAGCATGATAAAGAAGATTCAAAGAGAGTGAGATGCCAGCTCCTTTCATTCAGTCAGTAGCTTCAATCATTTCTGGTATATGAATAACATGATGTTTTTCAATGGCAAAAATCAATGAATATTGTAAATGCACAAACAGTAATATCTCCACATTGCAAGGTGCAATTCTGAAATTTTTTGATTTTTCCCGTTAATCCTAGCATGATAAAGAAGATTCAAAGAGAGTGAGATGCCAGCTCCTTTCATTCAGTCAGTAGCTTCAAACATTTCTGGTATATGAAAAACATGTTTTTCAATGGCAAAAATCAATGAATATTGTAAATGCACAAACAGTAATATCTCCACATTGCAAGGTGCAATTCTGAAATTTTTTGCTTTTTCCTGCTAATCCTAGCATGATAAAGAAGATTCAAAGAGAGTGAGATGCCAGCTCCTTTCATTCAGTCAGTAGCTTCAAACATTTCTGGTATATGAAAAACATGTTTTTCAATGGCAAAAATCAATGAATATTGTAAATGCACAAACAGTAATATCTCCACATTGCAAGGTGCAATTCTGAAATTTTTTGCTTTTTCCTGCTAATCCTAGCATGATAAAGAAGATTCAAAGAGAGTGAGATGCCAGCTCCTTTCATTCAGTCAGTAGCTTCAAACATTTCTGGACGTTTTTCAATGGCAAAAATCAATGAATATTGTAAATGCACAAACAGTAATATCTCCACATTGCAAGGTGCAATTCTGAAATTTTTTGCTTTTTCCTGTTAATCCTGGCATGATAAAGAAGATTCAAAGAGAGTGAGATGCCAGCTCCTTTCATTCAGTCAGTAGCTTCAAACATTTCTGGTATATGAAAAACCTGTTTTTCAATGGCAAAAATCAATGAATATTGTAAATGCACAAACAGTAATATCTCCACATTGCAAGGTGCAATTCTGAAATTTTTTGCTTTTTCCTGTTAATCCTAGCATGATAAAGAAGATTCAAAGAGAGTGAGATGCCAGCTCCTTTCATTCAGTCAGTAGCTTCAAACATTTCTGGTATATGAAAAACATGTTTTTCAATGGCAAAAATCAATGAATATTGTAAATGCACAAACAGTAATATCTCCACATTGCAAGGTGCAATTCTGAAATTTTTTGCTTTTTCCTGTTAATCCTAGCATGATAAAGAAGATTCAAAGAGAGTGAGATGCCAGCTCCTTTCATTCAGTCAGTAGCTTCAAACATTTCTGGTATATGAAAAACATGTTTTTCAATGGCAAAAATCAATGAATATTGTAAATGCACAAACAGTAATATCTCCACATTGCAAGGTGCAATTCTGAAATTTTTTGCTTTTTCCTGCTAATCCTAGCATGATAAAGAAGATTCAAAGAGAGTGAGATGCCAGCTCCTTTCATTCAGTCAGTAGCTTCAAACATTTCTGGACGTTTTTCAATGGAAAAAATCAATGAATATTGTAAATGCACAAACAGTAATATCTCCACATTGCAAGGTGCAATTCTGAATTTTTTTGCTTTTTCCTGTTAATCCTAGCATGATAAAGAAGATTCAAAGAGAGTGAGATGCCAGCTCCTTTCATTCAGTCAGTAGCTTCAAACATTTCTGGTATATGAAAAACGTTTTTCAATGGCAAAAATCAATGAATATTGTAAATGCACAAACAGTAATATCTCCACATTGCAAGGTGCAATTCTGAATTTTGCTTTTTCCTGCTAATCCTAGCATGATAAAGAAGATTCAAAGAGAGTGAGATGCCAGCTCCTTTCATTCAGTCAGTAGCTTCAAACATTTCTGGACGTTTTTAAATGGCAAAAATCAATGAATATTGTAAATGCACAAACAGTAATATCTCCACATTGCAAGGTGCAATTCTGAAATTTTTTGCTTTTTCCTGTTAATCCTAGCATGATAAAGAAGATTCAAAGAGAGTGAGATGCCAGCTCCTTTCATTCAGTCAGTAGCTTCAAACATTTCTGGAATATGAAAAACATGTTTTTCAATGGCAAAAATCAATGAATATTGTAAATGCACAAACAGTAATATCTCCACATTGCAAGGTGCAATTCTGAAATTTTTTGATTTTTCCCGTTAATCCTAGCATGATAAAGAAGATTCAAAGAGAGTGAGATGCCAGCTCCTTTCATTCAGTCAGTAGCTTCAAACATTTCTGGTATATGAAAAACATGTTTTTCAATGGCAAAAATCAATGAATATTGTAAATGCACAAACAGTAATATCTCCACATTGCAAGGTGCAATTCTGAAATTTTTTGCTTTTTCCTGCTAATCCTAGCATGATAAAGAAGATTCAAAGAGAGTGAGATGCCAGCTCCTTTCATTCAGTCAGTAGCTTCAAACATTTCTGGTATATGAAAAACATGTTTTTCAATGGCAAAAATCAATGAATATTGTAAATGCACAAACAGTAATATCTCCACATTGCAAGGTGCAATTCTGAAATTTTTTGCTTTTTCCTGCTAATCCTAGCATGATAAAGAAGATTCAAAGAGAGTGAGATGCCAGCTCCTTTCATTCAGTCAGTAGCTTCAAACATTTCTGGACGTTTTTCAATGGCAAAAATCAATGAATATTGTAAATGCACAAACAGTAATATCTCCACATTGGAAGGTGCAATTCTGAAATTTTTTGCTTTTTCCTGTTAATCCTGGCATGATAAAGAAGATTCAAAGAGAGTGAGATGCCAGCTCCTTTCATTCAGTCAGTAGCTTCAAACATTTCTGGTATATGAAAAACATGTTTTTCAATGGCAAAAATCAATGAATATTGTAAATGCACAAACAGTAATATCTCCACATTGCAAGGTGCAATTCTGAAATTTTTTGCTTTTTCCTGTTAATCCTAGCATGATAAAGAAGATTCAAAGAGAGTGAGATGCCAGCTCCTTTCATTCAGTCAGTAGCTTCAAACATTTCTGGTATATGAAAAACATGTTTTTCAATGGCAAAAATCAATGAATATTGTAAATGCACAAACAGTAATATCTCCACATTGCAAGGTGCAATTCTGAAATTTTTTGCTTTTTCCTGCTAATCCTAGCATGATAAAGAAGATTCAAAGAGTGAGATGCCAGCTCCTTTCATTCAGTCAGTAGCTTCAAACATTTCTGGTATATGAAAAACATGTTTTTCAATGGCAAAAATCAATGAATATTGTAAATGCACAAACAGTAATATCTCCACATTGCAAGGTGCAATTCTGAAATTTTTTGCTTTTTCCTGTTAATCCTAGCATGATAAAGAAGATTCAAAGAGAGTGAGATGCCAGCTCCTTTCATTCAGTCAGTAGCTTCAAACATTTCTGGTATATGAAAAACATGTTTTTCAATGGCAAAAATCAATGAATATTGTAAATGCACAAACAGTAATATCTCCACATTGCAAGGTGCAATTCGGAAATTTTTTGCTTTTTCCTGCTAATCCTAGCATGATAAAGAAGATTCAAAGAGAGTGAGATGCCAGCTCCTTTCATTCAGTCAGTAGTTTCAAACATTTCTGGTATATGAATAACATGATGTTTTTCAATGGCAAAAATCAATGAATATTGTAAATGCACAAACAGTAATATCTCCACATTGCAAGGTGCAATTCTGAAATTTTTTGCTTTTTCCTGCTAATCCTAGAATGATAAAGAATATTCAAAGAGAGTGAGATGCCAGCTCCTTTCATTCAGTCAGTAGCTTCAAACATTTCTGGACGTTTTTCAATGGCAAAAATCAATGAATATTGTAAATGCACAAACAGTAATATCTCCACATTGCAAGGTGCAATTCTGAAATTTTTTGCTTTTTCCTGTTAATCCTAGCATGATAAAGAAGATTCAAAGAGAGTGAGATGCCAGCTCCTTTCATTCAGTCAGTAGCTTCAAACATTTCTGGTATATGAAAAACATGTTTTTCAATGGCAAAAATCAATGAATATTGTAAATGCACAAACAGTAATATCTCCACATTGCAAGGTGCAATTCGGAAATTTTTTGCTTTTTCCTGCTAATCCTAGCATGATAAAGAAGATTCAAAGAGAGTGAGATGCCAGCTCCTTTCATTCAGTCAGTAGCTTCAAACATTTCTGGTATATGAATAACATGATGTTTTTCAATGGCAAAAATCAATGAATATTGTAAATGCACAAACAGTAATATCTCCACATTGCAAGGTGCAATTCTGAAATTTTTTGCTTTTTCCTGCTAATCCTAGCATGATAAAGAAGATTCAAAGAGATTGAGATGCCAGCTCCTTTCATTCAGTCAGTAGCTTCAAACATTTCTGGACGTTTTTCAATGGCAAAAATCAATGAATATTGTAAATGCACAAACAGTAATATCTCCACATTGCAAGGTGCAATTCTGAAATTTTTAGCTTTTTCCTGTTAATCCTAGCATGATAAAGAAGATTCAAAGAGAGTGAGATGCCAGCTCCTTTCATTCAGTCAGTAGCTTCAAACATTTCTGGTATATGAAAAACATGTTTTTCAATGGCAAAAATCAATGAATATTGTAAATGCACAAACAGTAATATCTCCACATTGCAAGGTGCAATTCTGAAATTTTTTGCTTTTTCCTGCTAATCCTAGCATGATAAAGAAGATTCAAAGAGAGTGAGATGCCAGCTCCTTTCATTCAGTCAGTAGCTTCAAACATTTCTGGTATATGAAAAACATGTTTTTCAATGGCAAAAATCAATGAATATTGTAAATGCACAAACAGTAATATCTCCACATTGCAAGGTGCAATTCGGAAATTTTTTTGCTTTTTCCTGCTAATCCTAGCATGATAAAGAAGATTCAAAGAGAGTGAGATGCCAGCTCCTTTCATTCAGTCAGTAGCTTCAAACATTTCTGGTATATGAATAACATGATGTTTTTCAATGGCAAAAATCAATGAATATTGTAAATGCACAAACAGTAATATCTCCACATTGCAAGGTGCAATTCTGAAATTTTTTGCTTTTTCCTGCTAATCCTAGCATGATAAAGAAGATTCAAAGAGAGTGAGATGCCAGCTCCTTTCATTCAGTCAGTAGCTTCAAACATTTCTGGACGTTTTTCAATGGCAAAAATCAATGAATATTGTAAATGCACAAACAGTAATATCTCCACATTGCAAGGTGCAATTCTGAAATTTTTTGCTTTTTCCTGTTAATCCTAGCATGATAAAGAAGATTCAAAGAGAGTGAGATGCCAGCTCCTTTCATTCAGTCAGTAGCTTCAAACATTTCTGGTATATGAAAAACATGTTTTTCAATGGCAAAAATCAATGAATATTGTAAATGCACAAACAGTAATATCTCCACATTGCAAGGTGCAATTCTGAAATTTTTTGCTTTTTCCTGCTAATCCTAGCATGATAAAGAAGATTCAAAGAGTGAGATGCCAGCTCCTTTCATTCAGTCAGTAGCTTCAAACATTTCTGGTATATGAAAAACATGTTTTTCAATGGCAAAAATCAATGAATATTGTAAATGCACAAACAGTAATATCTCCACATTGCAAGGTGCAATTCTGAAATTTTTTGCTTTTTCCTGCTAATCCTAGCATGATAAAGAAGATTCAAAGAGAGTGAGATGCCAGCTCCTTTCATTCAGTCAGTAGCTTCAAACATTTCTGGTATATGAAAAACATGTTTTTCAATGGCAAAAATCAATGAATATTGTAAATGCACAAACAGTAATATCTCCACATTGCAAGGTGCAATTCGGAAATTTTTTGCTTTTTCCTGCTAATCCTAGCATGATAAAGAAGATTCAAAGAGAGTGAGATGCCAGCTCCTTTCATTCAGTCAGTAGCTTCAAACATTTCTGGACGTTTTTCAATGGCAAAAATCAATGAATATTGTAAATGCACAAACAGTAATATCTCCACATTGCAAGGTGCAATTCTGAAATTTTTTGCTTTTTCCTGTTAATCCTAGCATGATAAAGAAGATTCAAAGAGAGTGAGATGCCAGCTCCTTTCATTCAGTCAGTAGCTTCAAACATTTCTGGTATATGAAAAACATGTTTTTCAATGGCAAAAATCAATGAATATTGTAAATGCACAAACAGTAATATCTCCACATTGCAAGGTGCAATTCTGAAATTTTTTGCTTTTTCCTGCTAATCCTAGCATGATAAAGAAGATTCAAAGAGAGTGAGATGCCAGCTCCTTTCATTCAGTCAGTAGCTTCAAACATTTCTGGTATATGAAAAACATGTTTTTCAATGGCAAAAATCAATGAATATTGTAAATGCACAAACAGTAATATCTCCACATTGCAAGGTGCAATTCTGAAATTTTTTGCTTTTTCCTGCTAATCCAAGCATGATAAAGAAGATTCAAAGAGAGTGAGATGCCAGCTCCTTTCATTCAGTCAGTAGCTTCAAACATTTCTGGTATATGAAAAACATGTTTTTCAATGGCAAAAATCAATGAATATTGTAAATGCACAAACAGTAATATCTCCACATTGCAAGGTGCAATTCTGAAATTTTTAGCTTTTTCCTGTTAATCCTAGCATGATAAAGAAGATTCAAAGAGAGTGAGATGCCAGCTCCTTTCATTCAGTCAGTAGCTTCAAACATTTCTGGACGTTTTTCAATGGCAAAAATCAATGAATATTGTAAATGCACAAACAGTAATATCTCCACATTGCAAGGTGCAATTCTGAAATTTTTTGCTTTTTCCTGTTAATCCTAGCATGATAAAGAAGATTCAAAGAGAGTGAGATGCCAGCTCCTTTCATTCAGTCAGTAGCTTCAAACATTTCTGGTATATGAAAAACATGTTTTTCAATGGCAAAAATCAATGAATATTGTAAATGCACAAACAGTAATATCTCCACATTGCAAGGTGCAATTCTGAAATTTTTTGCTTTTTCCTGTTAATCCTAGCATGATAAAGAAGATTCAAAGAGAGTGAGATGCCAGCTCCTTTCATTCAGTCAGTAGCTTCAAACATTTCTGGTATATGAAAAACATGTTTTTCAATGGCAAAAATCAATGAATATTGTAAATGCACAAACAGTAATATCTCCACATTGCAAGGTGCAATTCTGAAATTTTTTGCTTTTTCCTGCTAATCCTAGCATGATAAAGAAGATTCAAAGAGTGAGATGCCAGCTCCTTTCATTCAGTCAGTAGCTTCAAACATTTCTGGTATATGAAAAACATGTTTTTCAATGGCAAAAATCAATGAATATTGTAAATGCACAAACAGTAATATCTCCACATTGCAAGGTGCAATTCTGAAATTTTTTGCTTTTTCCTGTTAATCCTAGCATGATAAAGAAGATTCAAAGAGAGTGAGATGCCAGCTCCTTTCATTCAGTCAGTAGCTTCAAACATTTCTGGTATATGAAAAACATGTTTTTCAATGGCAAAAATCAATGAATATTGTAAATGCACAAACAGTAATATCTCCACATTGCAAGGTGCAATTCGGAAATTTTTTGCTTTTTCCTGCTAATCCTAGCATGATAAAGAAGATTCAAAGAGAGTGAGATGCCAGCTCCTTTCATTCAGTCAGTAGTTTCAAACATTTCTGGTATATGAATAACATGATGTTTTTCAATGGCAAAAATCAATGAATATTGTAAATGCACAAACAGTAATATCTCCACATTGCAAGGTGCAATTCTGAAATTTTTTGCTTTTTCCTGCTAATCCTAGAATGATAAAGAAGATTCAAAGAGAGTGAGATGCCAGCTCCTTTCATTCAGTCAGTAGCTTCAAACATTTCTGGACGTTTTTCAATGGCAAAAATCAATGAATATTGTAAATGCACAAACAGTAATATCTCCACATTGCAAGGTGCAATTCTGAAATTTTTTGCTTTTTCCTGTTAATCCTAGCATGATAAAGAAGATTCAAAGAGAGTGAGATGCCAGCTCCTTTCATTCAGTCAGTAGCTTCAAACATTTCTGGTATATGAAAAACATGTTTTTCAATGGCAAAAATCAATGAATATTGTAAATGCACAAACAGTAATATCTCCACATTGCAAGGTGCAATTCGGAAATTTTTTGCTTTTTCCTGCTAATCCTAGCATGATAAAGAAGATTCAAAGAGAGTGAGATGCCAGCTCCTTTCATTCAGTCAGTAGCTTCAAACATTTCTGGTATATGAATAACATGATGTTTTTCAATGGCAAAAATCAATGAATATTGTAAATGCACAAACAGTAATATCTCCACATTGCAAGGTGCAATTCTGAAATTTTTTGCTTTTTCCTGCTAATCCTAGCATGATAAAGAAGATTCAAAGAGATTGAGATGCCAGCTCCTTTCATTCAGTCAGTAGCTTCAAACATTTCTGGACGTTTTTCAATGGCAAAAATCAATGAATATTGTAAATGCACAAACAGTAATATCTCCACATTGCAAGGTGCAATTCTGAAATTTTTAGCTTTTTCCTGTTAATCCTAGCATGATAAAGAAGATTCAAAGAGAGTGAGATGCCAGCTCCTTTCATTCAGTCAGTAGCTTCAAACATTTCTGGTATATGAAAAACATGTTTTTCAATGGCAAAAATCAATGAATATTGTAAATGCACAAACAGTAATATCTCCACATTGCAAGGTGCAATTCTGAAATTTTTTGCTTTTTCCTGCTAATCCTAGCATGATAAAGAAGATTCAAAGAGAGTGAGATGCCAGCTCCTTTCATTCAGTCAGTAGCTTCAAACATTTCTGGTATATGAAAAACATGTTTTTCAATGGCAAAAATCAATGAATATTGTAAATGCACAAACAGTAATATCTCCACATTGCAAGGTGCAATTCGGAAATTTTTTGCTTTTTCCTGCTAATCCTAGCATGATAAAGAAGATTCAAAGAGAGTGAGATGCCAGCTCCTTTCATTCAGTCAGTAGCTTCAAACATTTCTGGTATATGAATAACATGATGTTTTTCAATGGCAAAAATCAATGAATATTGTAAATGCACAAACAGTAATATCTCCACATTGCAAGGTGCAATTCTGAAATTTTTTGCTTTTTCCTGCTAATCCTAGCATGATAAAGAAGATTCAAAGAGAGTGAGATGCCAGCTCCTTTCATTCAGTCAGTAGCTTCAAACATTTCTGGACGTTTTTCAATGGCAAAAATCAATGAATATTGTAAATGCACAAACAGTAATATCTCCACATTGCAAGGTGCAATTCTGAAATTTTTTGCTTTTTCCTGTTAATCCTAGCATGATAAAGAAGATTCAAAGAGAGTGAGATGCCAGCTCCTTTCATTCAGTCAGTAGCTTCAAACATTTCTGGTATATGAAAAACATGTTTTTCAATGGCAAAAATCAATGAATATTGTAAATGCACAAACAGTAATATCTCCACATTGCAAGGTGCAATTCTGAAATTTTTTGCTTTTTCCTGCTAATCCTAGCATGATAAAGAAGATTCAAAGAGAGTGAGATGCCAGCTCCTTTCATTCAGTCAGTAGCTTCAAACATTTCTGGTATATGAAAAACATGTTTTTCAATGGCAAAAATCAATGAATATTGTAAATGCACAAACAGTAATATCTCCACATTGCAAGGTGCAATTCGGAAATTTTTTGCTTTTTCCTGCTAATCCTAGCATGATAAAGAAGATTCAAAGAGAGTGAGATGCCAGCTCCTTTCATTCAGTCAGTAGCTTCAAACATTTCTGGACGTTTTTCAATGGCAAAAATCAATGAATATTGTAAATGCACAAACAGTAATATCTCCACATTGCAAGGTGCAATTCTGAAATTTTTTGCTTTTTCCTGTTAATCCTAGCATGATAAAGAAGATTCAAAGAGAGTGAGATGCCAGCTCCTTTCATTCAGTCAGTAGCTTCAAACATTTCTGGTATATGAAAAACATGTTTTTCAATGGCAAAAATCAATGAATATTGTAAATGCACAAACAGTAATATCTCCACATTGCAAGGTGCAATTCTGAAATTTTTTGCTTTTTCCTGCTAATCCTAGCATGATAAAGAAGATTCAAAGAGAGTGAGATGCCAGCTCCTTTCATTCAGTCAGTAGCTTCAAACATTTCTGGTATATGAAAAACATGTTTTTCAATGGCAAAAATCAATGAATATTGTAAATGCACAAACAGTAATATCTCCACATTGCAAGGTGCAATTCTGAAATTTTTTGCTTTTTCCTGCTAATCCAAGCATGATAAAGAAGATTCAAAGAGAGTGAGATGCCAGCTCCTTTCATTCAGTCAGTAGCTTCAAACATTTCTGGTATATGAAAAACATGTTTTTCAATGGCAAAAATCAATGAATATTGTAAATGCACAAACAGTAATATCTCCACATTGCAAGGTGCAATTCTGAAATTTTTAGCTTTTTCCTGTTAATCCTATCATGATAAAGAAGATTCAAAGAGAGTGAGATGCCAGCTCCTTTCATTCAGTCAGTAGCTTCAAACATTTCTGGACGTTTTTCAATGGCAAAAATCAATGAATATTGTAAATGCACAAACAGTAATATCTCCACATTGCAAGGTGCAATTCTGAAATTTTTTGCTTTTTCCTGTTAATCCTAGCATGATAAAGAAGATTCAAAGAGAGTGAGATGCCAGCTCCTTTCATTCAGTCAGTAGCTTCAAACATTTCTGGTATATGAAAAACATGTTTTTCAATGGCAAAAATCAATGAATATTGTAAATGCACAAACAGTAATATCTCCACATTGCAAGGTGCAATTCTGAAATTTTTTGCTTTTTCCTGCTAATCCTAGCATGATAAAGAAGATTCAAAGAGAGTGAGATGCCAGCTCCTTTCATTCAGTCAGTAGCTTCAAACATTTCTGGTATAGGAAAAACATGTTTTTCAATGGCAAAAATCAATGAATATTGTAAATGCACAAACAGTAATATCTCCACATTGGAAGGTGCAATTCTGAAATTTTTAGCTTTTTCCTGTTAATCCTAGCATGATAAAGAAGATTCAAAGAGAGTGAGATGCCAGCTCCTTTCATTCAGTCAGTAGCTTCAAACATTTCTGGACGTTTTTCAATGGCAAAAATCAATGAATATTGTAAATGCACAAACAGTAATATCTCCACATTGCAAGGTGCAATTCTGAAATTTTTTGCTTTTTCCTGTTAATCCTAGCATGATAAAGAAGATTCAAAGAGAGTGAGATGCCAGCTCCTTTCATTCAGTCAGTAGCTTCAAACATTTCTGGTATATGAAAAACATGTTTTTCAATGGCAAAAATCAATGAATATTGTAAATGCACAAACAGTAATATCTCCACATTGCAAGGTGCAATTCTGAAATTTTTTGCTTTTTCCTGCTAATCCTAGCATGATAAAGAAGATTCAAAGAGAGTGAGATGCCAGCTCCTTTCATTCAGTCAGTAGCTTCAAACATTTCTGGTATATGAAAAACATGTTTTTCAATGGCAAAAATCAATGAATATTGTAAATGCACAAACAGTAATATCTCCACATTGCAAGGTGCAATTCTGAAATTTTTTGCTTTTTCCTGCTAATCCTAGCATGATAAAGAAGATTCAAAGAGAGTGAGATGCCAGCTCCTTTCATTCAGTCAGTAGCTTCAAACATTTCTGGACATTTTTCAATGGCAAAAATCAATGAATATTGTAAATGCACAAACAGTAATATCTCCACATTGCAAGGTGCAATTCTGAAATGTTTTGCTTTTTCCTGTTAATCCTAGCATGATAAAGAAGATTCAAAGAGAGTGAGATGCCAGCTCCTTTCATTCAGTCAGTAGCTTCAAACATTTCTGGTATATGAAAAACATGTTTTTCAATGGCAAAAATCAATGAATATTGTAAATGCACAAACAGTAATATCTCCACATTGCAAGGTGCAATTCTGAAATTTTTTGCTTTTTCCTGCTAATCCTAGCATGATAAAGAAGATTCAAAGAGAGTGAGATGCCAGCTCCTTTCATTCAGTCAGTAGCTTCAAACATTTCTGGTATATGAAAAACATGTTTTTCAATGGCAAAAATCAATGAATATTGTAAATGCACAAACAGTAATATCTCCACATTGCAAGGTGCAATTCTGAAATTCTTTGCTTTTTCCTGCTAATCCTAGCATGATAAAGAAGATTCAAAGAGAGTGAGATGCCAGCTCCTTTCATTCAGTCAGTAGCTTCAAACATTTCTGGTATATGAAAAACATGTTTTTCAATGGCAAAAATCAATGAATATTGTAAATGCACAAACAGTAATATCTCCACATTGCAAGGTGCAGTTCTGAAATTTTTAGCTTTTTCCTGTTAATCCTAGCATGATAAAGAAGATTCAAAGAGAGTGAGATGCCAGCTCCTTTCATTCAGTCAGTAGCTTCAAACATTTCTGGATGTTTTTCAATGGCAAAAATCAATGAATATTGTAAATGCACAAACAGTAATATCTCCACATTGCAAGGTGCAATTCTGAAATTTTTTGCTTTTTCCTGTTAATCCTAGCATGATAAAGAAGATTCAAAGAGAGTGAGATGCCAGCTCCTTTCATTCAGTCAGTAGCTTCAAACATTTCTGGTATATGAAAAACATGTTTTTCAATGGCAAAAATCAATGAATATTGTAAATGCACAAACAGTAATATCTCCACATTGCAAGGTGCAATTCTGAAATTTTTTGCTTTTTCCTGCTAATCCTAGCATGATAAAGAAGATTCAAAGAGAGTGAGATGCCAGCTCCTTTCATTCAGTCAGTAGCTTCAAACATTTCTGGTATATGAAAAACATGTTTTTCAATGGCAAAAATCAATGAATATTGTAAATGCACAAACAGTAATATCTCCACATTGCAAGGTGCAATTCTGAAATTTTTTGCTTTTTCCTGCTAATCCTAGCATGATAAAGAAGATTCAAATAGAGTGAGATGCCAGCTCCTTTCATTCAGTCAGTAGCTTCAAACATTTCTGGACGTTTTTCAATGGCAAAAATCAATGAATATTGTAAATGCACAAACAGTAATATCTCCACATTGCAAGGTGCAATTCTGAAATTTTTTGCTTTTTCCTGCTAATCCTAGCATGATAAAGAAGATTCAAAGAGAGTAAGATGCCAGCTCCTTTCATTCAGTCAGTAGCTTCAAACATTTCTGGACGTTTTTCAATGGCAAAAATCAATGAATATTGTAAATGCACAAACAGTAATTTCTCCGCATTGCAAGGTGCAATTCTGAAATTTTTTGCTTTTTCCTGCTCCTCTTAGCATGATAAAGAAGATACAAAGAGAGTGAGATGCCAGCTCCTTTCATTCAGTCAGTAGCTTCAATCATTTCTGGACGTTTTTCAATGGCAAAAATCAATGAATATTGTAAATGCACAAACAGTAATTTCTCCGCATTGTAAGGTGCAATTCTGAAATTTTTTGCTTTTTCCTGCTCCTCTTAGCATGATAAAGAAGATTCAAAGATAGTGAGATGCCAGCTTCTTTCATTCAGTCAGTAGCTTCAAACATTTCTGGTATATGAATAACATGATGTTTTTCAATGGCAAAAATCAATGAATATTGTAAATGCACAAACAGTAATTTCTCCGCATTGCAAGTTGCAATTCTGAAATTTTTTGCTTTTTCCTGCTCCTCTTAGCATGATAAAGAAGATTCAAAGAGAGTGAGATGCCAGCTCCTTTCATTCAGTCAGTAGCTTCAATCATTTCTGGTATATGAATAACATGATGTTTTTCAATGGCAAAAATCAATGAATATTGTAAATGCACAAACAGTAATTTCTCCGCATTGCAAGGTGCAATTCTGAAATTTTTTGCTTTTTCCTGCTCCTCTTAGCATGGTAAAGAAGATTCAAAGAGAGTGAGATGCCAGCTCCTTTCATTCAGTCAGTAGCTTCAATCATTTCTGGACGTTTTTCAATGGCAAAAATCAATGAATATTGTAAATGCACAAACAGTAATTTCTCCGCATTGCAAGGTGCAATTCTGAAATTTTTTGCTTTTTCCTGCTCCTCTTAGCATGATAAAGAAGATTCAAAGAGAGTGAGATGCCAGCTCCTTTCATTCAGTCAGTAGCTTCAATCATTTCTGGACGTTTTTCAATGGCAAAAATCAATGAATATTGTAAATGCACAAACAGTAATTTCTCCGCATTGCAAGGTGCAATTCTGAAATGTTTTGCTTTTTCCTGCTCCTCTTAGCATGATAAAGAAGATTCAAAGAGAGTGAGATGCCAGCTCCTTTCATTCAGTCAGTAGCTTCAATCATTTCTGGGTATGAATAACATGATGTTTTTCAATGGCAAAAATCAATGAATATTGTAAATGCACAAACAGTAATTTCTCCACATTGCAAGGTGCAATTCTGAAATTTTTTGCTTTTTCCTGCTCCTCTTAGCATGATAAAGAAGATTCAAAGAGAGTGAGATGCCAGCTCCTTTCATTCAGTCAGTAGCTTCAATCATTTCTGGACGTTTTTCAATGGCAAAAATCAATGAATATTGTAAATGCACAAACAGTAATTTCTCCGCATTGCAAGGTGCAATTCTGAAATTTTTTGCTTTTTCCTGCTCCTCTTAGCATGATAAAGAAGATTCAAAGAGAGTGAGATGCCAGCTCCTTTCATTCAGTCAGTAGCTTCAATCATTTCTGGTATATGAATAACATGATGTTTTTCAATGGCAAAAATCAATGAATATTGTAAATGCACAAACAGTAATTTCTCCGCATTGCAAGGTGCAATTCTGAAATTTTTTGCTTTTTCCTGCTCCTCTTAGCATGGTAAAGAAGATTCAAAGAGAGTGAGATGCCAGCTCCTTTCATTCAGTCAGTAGCTTCAATCATTTCTGGACGTTTTTCAATGGCAAAAATCAATGAATATTGTAAATGCACAAACAGTAATTTCTCCGCATTGCAAGGTGCAATTCTGAAATTTTTTGCTTTTTCCTGCTCCTCTTAGCATGATAAAGAAGATTCAAAGAGAGTGAGATGCCAGCTCCTTTCATTCAGTCAGTAGCTTCAATCATTTCTGGACGTTTTTCAATGGCAAAAATCAATGAATATTGTAAATGCACAAACAGTAATTTCTCCGCATTGCAAGGTGCAATTCTGAAATGTTTTGCTTTTTCCTGCTCCTCTTAGCATGATAAAGAAGATTCAAAGAGAGTGAGATGCCAGCTCCTTTCATTCAGTTAGTAGCTTCAATCATTTCTGGGTATGAATAACATGATGTTTTTCAATGGCAAAAATCAATGAATATTGTAAATGCACAAACAGTAATTTCTCCACATTGCAAGGTGCAATTCTGAAATTTTTTGCTTTTTCCTGCTCCTCTTAGCATGATAAAGAAGATTCAAAGAGAGTGAGATGCCAGCTCCTTTCATTCAGTCAGTAGCTTCAATCATTTCTGGACGTTTTTCAATGGCAAAAATCAATGAATATTGTAAATGCACAAACAGTAATTTCTCCGCATTGCAAGGTGCAATTCTGAAATTTTTTGCTTTTTCCTGCTCCTCTTAGCATGATAAAGAAGATTCAAAGAGAGTGAGATGCCAGCTCCTTTCATTCAGTCAGTAGCTTCAATCATTTCTGGACATTTTTCAATGGGAAAAATCAATGAATATTGTAAATGCACAAACAGTAATTTCTCCGCATTGCAAGGTGCAATTCTGAATTTTTTTGCTTTTTCCTGCTCCTCTTAGCATGATAAAGAAGATTCAAAGAGAGTGAGATGCCAGCTCCTTTCATTCAGTCAGTAGCTTCAAACATTTCTGGTATAAACATTTCTGGACGTTTTTCAATGGCAAAAATCAATGAATATTGTAAATGCACAAACAGTAATATCTCCACATTGCAAGGTGCAATTCTGAAATTTTTTGCTTTTTCCTGCTAATCCTAGCATGATAAAGAAGATTCAAAGAGAGTGAGATGCCAGCTCCTTTCATTCAGTCAGTAGCTTCAATCATTTCTGGTATATGAATAACATGATGTTTTTCAATGGCAAAAATCAATGAATATTGTAAATGCACAAACAGTAATTTCTCCGCATTGCAAGGTGCAATTCTGAAATTTTTTGCTTTTTCCTGCTCCTCTTAGCATGGTAAAGAAGATTCAAAGAGAGTGAGATGCCAGCTCCTTTCATTCAGTCAGTAGCTTCAATCATTTCTGGACGTTTTTCAATGGCAAAAATCAATGAATATTGTAAATGCACAAACAGTAATTTCTCCGCATTGCAAGGTGCAATTCTGAAATTTTTTGCTTTTTCCTGCTCCTCTTAGCATGATAAAGAAGATTCAAAGAGAGTGAGATGCCAGCTCCTTTCATTCAGTCAGTAGCTTCAATCATTTCTGGACGTTTTTCAATGGCAAAAATCAATGAATATTGTAAATGCACAAACAGTAATTTCTCCGCATTGCAAGGTGCAATTCTGAAATGTTTTGCTTTTTCCTGCTCCTCTTAGCATGATAAAGAAGATTCAAAGAGAGTGAGATGCCAGCTCCTTTCATTCAGTCAGTAGCTTCAATCATTTCTGGGTATGAATAACATGATGTTTTTCAATGGCAAAAATCAATGAATATTGTAAATGCACAAACAGTAATTTCTCCACATTGCAAGGTGCAATTCTGAAATTTTTTGCTTTTTCCTGCTCCTCTTAGCATGATAAAGAAGATTCAAAGAGAGTGAGATGCCAGCTCCTTTCATTCAGTCAGTAGCTTCAATCATTTCTGGACGTTTTTCAATGGCAAAAATCAATGAATATTGTAAATGCACAAACAGTAATTTCTCCGCATTGCAAGGTGCAATTCTGAAATTTTTTGCTTTTTCCTGCTCCTCTTAGCATGATAAAGAAGATTCAAAGTGAGTGAGATGCCAGCTCCTTTCATTCAGTCAGTAGCTTCAATCATTTCTGGACATTTTTCAATGGCAAAAATCAATGAATATTGTAAATGCACAAACAGTAATTTCTCCGCATTGCAAGGTGCAATTCTGAATTTTTTTGCTTTTTCCTGCTCCTCTTAGCATGATAAAGAAGATTCAAAGAGAGTGAGATGCCAGCTCCTTTCATTCAGTCAGTAGCTTCAAACATTTCTGGTATAAACATTTCTGGACGTTTTTCAATGGCAAAAATCAATGAATATTGTAAATGCACAAACAGTAATATCTCCACATTGCAAGGTGCAATTCTGAAATTTTTTGCTTTTTCCTGCTAATCCTAGCATGATAAAGAATATTCAAATAGAGTGAGATGCCAGCTCCTTTCATTCAGTCAGTAGCTTCAAACATTTCTGGACGTTTTTCAATGGCAAAAATCAATGAATATTGTAAATGCACAAACAGTAATATCTCCACATTGCAAGGTGCAATTCTGAAATTTTTTGCTTTTTCCTGCTAATCCTAGCATGATAAAGAAGATTCAAAGAGAGTGAGATGCCAGGTCCTTTCATTCAGTCAGTAGCCTCAAACATTTCTGGTATATGAATAACATGATGTTTTTCAATGGCAAAAATCAATGAATATTGTAAATGCACAAACAGTAATATCTCCACATTGCAAGGTGCAATTCTGAAATTTTTTGCTTTTTCCTGCTAATCCTAGCATGATAAAGAAGATTCAAAGAGAGTGAGATGCCAGCTCCTTTCATTCAGTCAGTAGCTTCAAACATTTCTGGACGTTTTTCAATGGCAAAAATCAATGAATATTGTAAATGCACAAACAGTAATATCTCCACATTGCAAGGTGCAATTCTGAAATTTTTTGCTTTTTCCTGCTACTCCTAGCATGATAAAGAAGATTCAAAGAGAGTGAGATGCCAGCTCCTTTCATTCGGTCAGTAGCTTGAAACATTTCTGGACGTTTTTCAATGGCAAAAATCAATGAATATTGTAAATGCACAAACAGTAATATCTCCACATTGCAAGGTGCAATTCTGAAATTTTTTGCTTTTTCTTGCTAATCCTAGCATGATAAAGAAGATTCAAATAGAGTGAGATGCCAGCTCCTTTCATTCAGTCAGTAGCTTCAAACATTTCTGGACGTTTTTCAATGGCAAAAATCAATGAATATTGTAAATGCACAAACAGTAATATCTAAACATTGCAAGGTGCAATTCTGAAATTTTTTGCTTTTTCCTGCTAATCCTAGCATGATAAAGAAGATTCAAAGATAGTGAGATGCCAGATCCTTTCATTCAGTCAGTAGCTTCAAACATTTCTGGTATATGAATAACATGATGTTTTTCAATGGCAAAAATCAATGAATATTGTAAATGCACAAACAGTAATATCTCCACATTGCAAGGTGCAATTCTGAAATTTTTTGCTTTTTCCTGCTAATCCTAGCATGATAAAGAACATTCAAAGTGAGTGAGATGCCAGCTCCCTTCATTCAGTCAGTAGCTTCAAACATTTCTGGACGTTTTTCAATGGCAAAAATCAATGAATACTGTAAATGCACAAACAGTAAGATCTCCACATTGCAAGGTGCAATTCTGAAACCTTGCAATGCGGAGAAATTACTGTTTGTGCATTTACAATATTCATTGATTTTTGCCATTGAAAAACGTCCAGAAATGATTGAAGCTACTGACTGAATGAAAGGAGCTGGCATCTCACTCTCTTTGAATCTTCTTTATCATGCTAAGAGGAGCAGGAAAAAGCAAAAAATTTCAGAATTGCACCTTGCAATGCGGAGAAATTACTGTTTGTGCATTTACAATATTCATTGATTTTTGCCATTGAAAAACATCATGTTATTCATATACCAGAAATGTTTGAAGCTACTGACTGAATGAAAGGAGCTGGCATCTCACTCTCTTTGAATCTTCTTTATCATGCTAAGAGGAGCAGGAAAAAGCAAAAAATTTCAGAATTGCACCTTGCAATGCGGAGAAATTACTGTTTGTGCATTTACAATATTCATTGATTTTTGCCATTGAAAAACGTCCAGAAATGATTGAAGCTACTGACTGAATGAAAGGAGCTGGCATCTCACTCTCTTTGAATCTTCTTTATCATGCTAAGAGGAGCAGGAAAAAGCAAAAAATTTCAGAATTGCACCTTGCAATGCGGAGAAATTACTGTTTGTGCATTTACAATATTCATTGATTTTTGCCATTGAAAAACGTCCAGAAATGATTGAAGCTACTGACTGAATGAAAGGAGCTGGCATCTCACTCTCTTTGAATCTTCTTTATCATGCTAAGAGGAGCAGGAAAAAGCAAAAAAATTCAGAATTGCACCTTGCAATGCGGAGAAATTACTGTTTGTGCATTTACAATATTCATTGATTTTTGCCATTGAAAAACATCATGTTATTCATATACCAGAAATGATTGAAGCTACTGACTGAATGAAAGGAGCTGGCATCTCACTCTCTTTGAATCTTCTTTTTCATGCTAAGAGGAGCAGGAAAAAGCAAAAAATTTCAGAATTGCATCTTGCAATGCGGAGAAATTACTGTTTGTGCATTTACAATATTCATTGATTTTTGCCATTGAAAAACATCCAGAAATGATTGAAGCCACTGACTGAATGAAAGGAGCTGGCATCTCACTCTCTTTGAATCTTCTTTATCATGCTAAGAGGAGCAGGAAAAAGCAAAAAATTTCAGAATTGCACCTTGCAATGCGGAGAAATTACTGCTTGTGCATTTACAATATTCATTGATTTTTGCCATTGAAAAACGTCCAGAAATGATTGAAGCTACTGACTGAATGAAAGGAGCTGGCATCTCACTCTCTTTGAATCTTCTTTATCATGCTAAGAGGAGCAGGAAAAAGCAAAAAATTTCAGAATTGCATCTTGCAATGCGGAGAAATTACTGTTTGTGCATTTACAATATTTATTGATTTTTGCCATTGAAACACGTCCAGAAATGTTTGAAGCTACTGACTGAATGAAAGGAGCTGGCATCTCACTCTCTTTGAATCTTCTTTATCATGATAGGATTAGCAGGAAAAAGCAAAAAATTTCAGAATTGCACCTTGCAATGTGGAGATATTACTGTTTGTGCATTTACAATATTCATTGATTTTTGCCATTGAAAAACGTCCAGAAATGTTTGAAGCTACTGACTGAATGAAAGGAGCTGGCATCTCACTCTCTTTGAATCTTCTTTATCATGCTAGGGTTAGCAGGAAAAAGCAAAAAATTTCAGAATTGCACCTTGCAATGTGGAGATATTACTGTTTGTGCATTTACAATATTCATTGATTTTTGCCATTGAAAAACGTCCAGAAATGTTTATACCAGAAATGTTTGAAGCTACTGACTGAATGAAAGGAGCTGGCATCTCACTCTCTTTGAATCTTATTTATCATGCTAACAGGAGCAGGAAAAAGCAAAAAATTTCAGAATTGCACCTTGCAATGCGGAGAAATTACTGTTTGTGCATTTACAATATTCATTGATTTTTGCCATAGAAAAACATCATGTTATTCATATACCAGAAATGATTGAAGCTACTGACTGAATGAAAGGAGCTGGCATCTCACTCTCTTTGAATCTTCTTTATCATGCTAGGATTAGCAGGAAAAAGCAAAAAATTTCAGAATTTCACCTTGAAATGTGGAGATATTACTGTTTGTGCATTTACAATATTCATTGATTTTTGCCATTGAAAAACGTCCAGAAATGTTTGAAGCTACTGACTGAATGAAAGGAGCTGGCATCTCACTCTCTTTGAATCTTCTTTATCATGCTAGGATTAGCAGGAAAAAGCAAAAAATTTCAGAATTGCACCTTGCAATGTGGAGATATTACTGTTTGTGCATTTACAATATTCATTGATTTTTGCCATTGAAAAACGTCCAGAAATGTTTGAAGCTACTGACTGAATGAAAGGAGCTGGCATCTCACTCTCTTTGAATCTTCTTTATCATGCTAGGAGTAGCAGGAAAAAGCAAAAAATTTCAGAATTGCACCTTGCAATGTGGAGATATTACAGTTTGTGCATTTACAATATTCATTGATTTTTTCCATTGAAAAACGTCCAGAAATGTTTGAAGCTACTGACTGAATGAAAGGAGCTGGCATCTCACTCTCTTTGAATCTTCTTTATCATGCTAGGATTAGCAGGAAAAAGCAAAAAATTTCAGAATTGCACCTTGCAATGTGGAGATATTACTGTTTGTGCATTTACAATATTCATTGATTTTTGCCATTGAAAAACATCATGTTATTCATATACCAGAAATGTTTGAAGCTACTGACTGAATGAAAGGAGCTGGCATCTCACTCTCTTTGAATCTTCTTTATCATGCTAGGATTAGCAGGAAAAAGCAAAAAATTTCAGAATTGCACCTTGCAATGTGGAGATATTACTGTTTGTGCATTTACAATATTCATTGATTTTTGCCATTGAAAAACGTCCAGAAATGTTTGAAGCTACTGACTGAATGAAAGGAGCTGGCATCTCACTCTATTTGAATCTTCTTTATCATGCTAGGATTAGCAGGAAAAAGCAAAAAATTTCAGAATTGCACCTTGCAATGTGGAGATATTACTGTTTGTGCATTTACAATATTCATTGATTTTTGCCATTGAAAAACGTCCAGAAATGTTTATACCAGAAATGTTTGAAGCTACTGACTGAATGAAAGGAGCTGGCATCTCACTCTATTTGAATCTTCTTTATTATGCTAAGAGGAGCAGGAAAAAGCAAAAAAATTCAGAATTGCACCTTGCAATGCGGAGAAATTACTGTTTGTGCATTTACAATATTCATTGATTTTTGCCATTGAAACACGTCCAGAAATGTTTGAAGCTACTGACTGAATGAAAGGAGCTGGCATCTCACTCTCTTTGAATCTTCTTTATCATGATAGGATTAGCAGGAAAAAGCAAAAAATTTCAGAATTGCACCTTGCAATGTGGAGATATTACTGTTTGTGCATTTACAATATTCATTGATTTTTGCCATTGAAAAACGTCCAGAAATGTTTATACCAGAAATGTTTGAAGCTACTGACTGAATGAAAGGAGCTGGCATCTCACTCTCTTTGAATCTTCTTTATCATGCTAAGAGGAGCAGGAAAAAGCAAAAAAATTCAGAATTGCACCTTGCAATGCGGAGAAATTACTGTTTGTGCATTTACAATATTCATTGATTTTTGCCATTGAAAAACATCATGTTATTCATATACCAGAAATGATTGAAGCTACTGACTGAATGAAAGGAGCTGGCATCTCACTCTCTTTGAATCTTCTTTATCATGCTAGGATTAGCAGGAAAAAGCAAAAAATTTCAGAATTGCACCTTGCAATGTGGAGATATTACTGTTTGTGCATTTACAATATTCATTGATTTTTGCCATTGAAAAACGTCCAGAAATGTTTGAAGCTACTGACTGAATGAAAGGAGCTGGCATCTCACTCTCTTTGAATCTTCTTTATCATGCTAGGATTAGCAGGAAAAAGCAAAAAATTTCAGAATTGCACCTTGCAATGTGGAGATATTACTGTTTGTGCATTTACAATATTCATTGATTTTTGCCATTGAAAAACGTCCAGAAATGTTTGAAGCTACTGACTGAATGAAAGGAGCTGGCATATCACTCTCTTTGAATCTTCTTTATCATGCTAGGAGTAGCAGGAAAAAGCAAAAAATTTCAGAATTGCACCTTGCAATGTGGAGATATTACTGTTTGTGCATTTACAATATTCATTGATTTTTTCCATTGAAAAACGTCCAGAAATATTTGAAGCTACTGACTGAATGAAAGGAGCTGGCATCTCACTCTCTTTGAATCTTCTTTATCATGCTAGGATTAGCAGGAAAAAGCAAAAAATTTCAGAATTGCACCTTGCAATGTGGAGATATTACTGTTTGTGCATTTACAATATTCATTGATTTTTGCCATTGAAAAACGTCCAGAAATGTTTGAAGCTACTGACTGAATGAAAGGAGCTGGCATCTCACTCTATTTGAATCTTCTTTATCATGCTAGGATTAGCAGGAAAAAGCAAAAAATTTCAGAATTGCACCTTGCAATGTGGAGATATTACTGTTTGTGCATTTACAATATTCATTGATTTTTGCCATTGAAAAACGTCCAGAAATGTTTATACCAGAAATGTTTGAAGCTACTGACTGAATGAAAGGAGCTGGCATCTCACTCTCTTTGAATCTTCTTTATCATGCTAAGAGGAGCAGGAAAAAGCAAAAAAATTCAGAATTGCACCTTGCAATGCGGAGAAATTACTGTTTGTGCATTTACAATATTCATTGATTTTTGCCATTGAAAAACGTCCAGAAATGATTGAAACTACTGACTGAATGAAAGGAGCTGGCATCTCACTCTCTTTGAATCTTCTTTATCATGCTAAGAGGAGCAGGAAAAAGCAAAAAATTTCAGAATTGCACCTTGCAATGCGGAGAAATTACTGTTTGTGCATTTACAATATTCATTGATTTTTGCCATTGAAAAACGTCCAGAAATGATTGAAGCTACTGACTGAATGAAAGGAGCTGGCATCTCACTCTCTTTGAATCTTCTTTATCATGCTAAGAGGAGCAGGAAAAAGCAAAAAATTTCAGAATTGCACCTTGCAATGCGGAGAAATTACTGTTTGTGCATTTACAATATTCATTGATTTTTGCCATTGAAAAACATCATGTTATTCATACCCAGAAATGATTGAAGCTACTGACTGAATGAAAGGAGCTGGCATCTCACTCTCTTTGAATCTTCTTTATCATGCTAAGAGGAGCAGGAAAAAGCAAAAAATTTCAGAATTGCACCTTGCAATGCGGAGAAATTACTGTTTGTGCATTTACAATATTCATTGATTTTTGCCATTGAAAAACATCCAGAAATGATTGAAGCTACTGACTGAATGAAAGGAGCTGGCATCTCACTCTCTTTGAATCTTCTTTATCATGCTAAGAGGAGCAGGAAAAAGCAAAAAATTTCAGAATTGCACCTTGCAATGCGGAGAAATTACTGTTTGTGCATTTACAATATTCATTGATTTTTGCCATTGAAAAACGTCCAGAAATGATTGAAGCTACTGACTGAATGAAAGGAGTTGGCATCTCACTCTCTTTGAATCTTCTTTACCATGCTAAGAGGAGCAGGAAAAAGCAAAAAATTTCAGAATTGCACCTTGCAATGCGGAGAAATTACTGTTTGTGCATTTACAATATTCATTGATTTTTGACATTGAAAAACATCATGTTATTCATATACCAGAAATAATTGAAGCTACTGACTGAATGAAAGGAGCTGGCATCTCACTCTCTTTGAATCTTCTTTATCATGCTAAGAGGAGCAGGAAAAAGCAAAAAATTTCAGAATTGCACCTTGCAATGCGGAGAAATTACTGTTTGTGCATTTACAATATTCATTGATTTTTGCCATTGAAAAACGTCCAGAAATGATTGAAGCTACTGACTGAATGAAAGGAGCTGGCATCTCACTCTCTTTGAATCTTCTTTATGATGCTAAGAGGAGCAGGAAAAAGCAAAAAATTTCAGAATTGCACCTTGCAATGCGGAGAAATTACTGTTTGTGCATTTACAATATTCATTGATTTTTGCCATTGAAAAACGTCCAGAAATGATTAAAGCTACTGACTGAATGAAAGGAGCTGGCATCTCACTCTCTTTGAATCTTCTTTATCATGCTAAGAGGAGCAGGAAAAAGCAAAAAATTTCAGAATTGCACCTTGCAATGCGGAGAAATTACTGTTTGTGCATTTACAATATTCATTGATTTTTGCCATTGAAAAACATCATGTTATTCATATACCAGAAATGATTGAAGCTACTGACTGAATGAAAGGAGCTGGCATCTCACTCTCTTTGAATCTTCTTTATCATGCTAAGAGGAGCAGGAAAAAGCAAAAAATTTCAGAATTGCACCTTGCAATGCGGAGAAATTACTGTTTGTGCATTTACAATATTCATTGATTTTTGCCATTGAAAAACGTCCAGAAATGATTGAAGCTACTGACTGAATGAAAGGAGCTGGCATCTCACTCTTTTTGAATCTTCTTTATCATGCTAAGAGGAGCAGGAAAAAGCAAAAAATTTCAGAATTGCACCTTGCAATGCGGAGAAATTACTGTTTGTGCATTTACAATATTCATTGATTTTTGCCATTGAAAAACGTCCAGAAATGATTGAAGCTACTGACTGAATGAAAGGAGCTGGCATCTCACTCTCTTTGAATCTTCTTTATCATGGTAAGAGGAGCAGGAAAAAGCAAAAAATTTCAGAATTGCAACTTGCAATGCGGAGAAATTACTGTTTGTGCATTTACAATATTCATTGATTTTTGCCATTGAAAAACGTCCAGAAATGATTGAAGCTACTGACTGAATGAAAGGAGCTGGCATCTCACTCTCTTTGAATCTTCTTTATCATGCTAAGAGGAGCAGGAAAAAGCAAAAAATTTCAGAATTGCACTTTGCAATGCGGAGAAATTACTGTTTGTGCATTTACAATATTCATTGATTTTTGCCATTGAAAAACGTCCAGAAATGATTGAAGCTACTGACTGAATGAAAGGAGCTGGCATCTCACTCTCTTTGAATCTTCTTTATCATGCTAAGAGGAGCAGGAAAAAGCAAAAAATTTCAGAATTGCAACTTGCAATGCGGAGAAATTACTGTTTGTGCATTTACAATATTCATTGATTTTTGCCATTGAAAAACATCATGTTATTCATATACCAGAAATGTTTGAAGCTACTGACTGAATGAAAGAAGCTGGCATCTCACTATCTTTGAATCTTCTTTATCATGCTAAGAGGAGCAGGAAAAAGCAAAAAATTTCAGAATTGCACCTTACAATGCGGAGAAATTACTGTTTGTGCATTTACAATATTCATTGATTTTTGCCATTGAAAAACGTCCAGAAATGATTGAAGCTACTGACTGAATGAAAGGAGCTGGCATCTCACTCTCTTTGAATCTTCTTTATCATGCTAAGAGGAGCAGGAAAAAGCAAAAAATTTCAGAATTGCACCTTGCAATGCGGAGAAATTACTGTTTGTGCATTTACAATATTCATTGATTTTTGCCATTGAAAAACGTCCAGAAATGTTTGAAGCTACTGACTGAATGAAAGGAGCTGGCATCTTACTCTCTTTGAATCTTCTTTATCATGCTAGGATTAGCAGGAAAAAGCAAAAAATTTCAGAATTGCACCTTGCAATGTGGAGATATTACTGTTTGTGCATTTACAATATTCATTGATTTTTGCCATTGAAAAACGTCCAGAAATGTTTGAAGCTACTGACTGAATGAAAGGAGCTGGCATCTCACTCTATTTGAATCTTCTTTATCATGCTAGGATTAGCAGGAAAAAGCAAAAAATTTCAGAATTGCACCTTGCAATGTGGAGATATTACTGTGTGTGCATTTACAATATTCATTGATTTTTGCCATTGAAAAACGTCCAGAAATGTTTATACCAGAAATGTTTGAAGCTACTGACTGAATGAAAGGAGCTGGCATCTCACTCTCTTTGAATCTTCTTTATCATGCTAAGAGGAGCAGGAAAAAGCAAAAAATTTCAGAATTGCACCTTGCAATGCGGAGAAATTACTGTTTGTGCATTTACAATATTCATTGATTTTTGCCATTGAAAAACGTCCAGAAATGATTGAAGCTACTGACTGAATGAAAGGAGCTGGCATCTCACTCTCTTTGAATCTTCTTTATCATGCTAAGAGGAGCAGGAAAAAGCAAAAAATTTCAGAATTGCACCTTGCAATGCGGAGAAATTACTGTTTGTGCATTTACAATATTCATTGATTTTTGCCATTGAAAAACATCATGTTATTCATATACCAGAAATGATTGAAGCTACTGACTGAATGAAAGGAGCTGGCATCTCACTCTCTTTGAATCTTCTTTATCATGCTAAGAGGAGCAGGAAAAAGCAAAAAATTTCAGAATTGCACCTTGCAATGCGGAGAAATTACTGTTTGTGCATTTACAATATTCATTGATTTTTGCCATTGAAAAACATCCAGAAATGATTGAAGCTACTGACTGAATGAAAGGAGCTGGCATCTCACTCTCTTTGAATCTTCTTTATCATGCTAAGAGGAGCAGGAAAAAGCAAAAAATTTCAGAATTGCACCTTGCAATGCGGAGAAATTACTGTTTGTGCATTTACAATATTCATTGATTTTTGCCATTGAAAAACGTCCAGAAATGATTGAAGCTACTGACTGAATGAAAGGAGCTGGCATCTCACTCTCTTTGAATCTTCTTTATCATGCTAAGAGGAGCAGGAAAAAGCAAAAAATTTCAGAATTGCAACTTGCAATGCGGAGAAATTACTGTTTGTGCATTTACAATATTCATTGATTTTTGCCATTGAAAAACATCATGTTATTCATATACCAGAAATGATTGAAGCTACTGACTGAATGAAAGGAGCTGGCATCTCACTCTCTTTGAATCTTCTTTATCATGCTAAGAGGAGCAGGAAAAAGCAAAAAATTTCAGAATTGCACCTTGCAATGCGGAGAAATTACTGTTTGTGCATTTACAATATTCATTGATTTTTGCCATTGAAAAACGTCCAGAAATGATTGAAGCTACTGACTGAATGAAAGGAGCTGGCATCTCACTCTCTTTGAATCTTCTTTATCATGCTAAGAGGAGCAGGAAAAAGCAAAAAATTTCAGAATTGCACCTTGCAATGCGGAGAAATTACTGTTTGTGCATTTACAATATTCATTGATTTTTGCCATTGAAAAACGTCCAGAAATGATTGAAGCTACTGACTGAATGAAAGGAGCTGGCATCTCACTCTCTTTGAATCTTCTTTATCATGCTAAGAGGAGCAGGAAAAAGCAAAAAATTTCAGAATTGCACCTTGCAATGCGGAGAAATTACTGTTTGTGCATTTACAATATTCATTGATTTTTGCCATTGAAAAACATCATGTTATTCATATCCCAGAAATGTTTGAAGCTACTGACTGAATGAAAGAAGCTGGCAACTCACTCTCTTTGAATCTTCTTTATCATGCTAAGAGGAGCAGGAAAAAGCAAAAAATTTCAGAATTGCACCTTGCAATGCGGAGAAATTACTGTTTGTGCATTTACAATATTCATTGATTTTTGCAATTGAAAAACGTCCAGAAATGATTGAAGCTACTGACTGAATGAAAGGAGCTGGCATCTCACTCTCTTTGAATCTTCTTTATCATGTTAAGAGGAGCAGGAAAAAGCAAAAAATTTCAGAATTGCACCTTGCAATGCGGAGAAATTACTGTTTGTGCATTTACAATATTCATTGATTTTTGCCATTGAAAAACGTCCAGAAATGATTGAAGCTACTGACTGAATGAAAGGAGCTGTTATCTCACTCTCTTTGAATCTTGTTTATCATGCTAAGAGGAGCAGGAAAAAGCAAAAAATTTCAGAATTGCACCTTGCAATGCGGAGAAATTACTGTTTGTGCATTTACAATATTCATTGATTTTTGCCATTGAAAAACATCATGTTATTCATATACCAGAAATGATTGAAGCTACTGACTGAATGAAAGGAGCTGGCATCTCACACTCTTTGAATCTTCTTTATCATGCTAAGAGGAGCAGGAAAAAGTAAAAAATTTCAGAATTGCACCTTGCAATGCGGAGAAATTACTGTTTGTGCATTTACAATATTCAATGATTTTTGCCTTTGAAAAACGTCCAGAAATGATTGAAGCTACTGACTGAACGAAAGGAGCTGGCATCTCACTCTCTTTGAATCTTCTTTATCATGCTAAGAGGAGCAGGAAAAAGCAAAAAATTTCAGAATTGCACCTTGCAATGCGGAGAAATTACTGTTTGTGCATTTACAATATTCATTGATTTTTGCCATTGAAAAACATCATGTTATTCATATACCAGAAATGATTGAAGCTACTGACTGAATGAAAGGAGCTGGCATCTCACTCTCTTTGAATCTTCTTTATCATGCTAAGAGGAGCAGGAAAAAGCAAAAAATTTCAGAATTGCACCTTGCAATGCGGAGAAATTACTGTTTGTGCATTTACAATATTCATTGATTTTTGCCATTGAAAAACGTCCAGAAATGATTGAAGCTACTGACTGAATGAAAGGAGCTGGCATCTCACTCTCTTTGAATCTTCTTTATGATGCTAAGAGGAGCAGGAAAAAGCAAAAAATTTCAGAATTGCACCTTGCAATGCGGAGAAATTACTGTTTGTGCATTTACAATATTCATTGATTTTTGCCATTGAAAAACGTCCAGAAATGATTAAAGCTACTGACTGAATGAAAGGAGCTGGCATCTCACTCTCTTTGAATCTTCTTTATCATGCTAAGAGGAGCAGGAAAAAGCAAAAAATTTCAGAATTGCACCTTGCAATGCGGAGAAATTACTGTTTGTGCATTTACAATATTCATTGATTTTTGCCATTGAAAAACATCATGTTATTCATATACCAGAAATGATTGAAGCTACTGACTGAATGAAAGGAGCTGGCATCTCACTCTCTTTGAATCTTCTTTATCATGCTAAGAGGAGCAGGAAAAAGCAAAAAATTTCAGAATTGCACCTTGCAATGCGGAGAAATTACTGTTTGTGCATTTACAATATTCATTGATTTTTGCCATTGAAAAACGTCCAGAAATGATTGAAGCTACTGACTGAATGAAAGGAGCTGGCATCTCACTCTTTTTGAATCTTCTTTATCATGCTAAGAGGAGCAGGAAAAAGCAAAAAATTTCAGAATTGCACCTTGCAATGCGGAGAAATTACTGTTTGTGCATTTACAATATTCATTGATTTTTGCCATTGAAAAACGTCCAGAAATGATTGAAGCTACTGACTGAATGAAAGGAGCTGGCATCTCACTCTCTTTGAATCTTCTTTATCATGCTAAGAGGAGCAGGAAAAAGCAAAAAATTTCAGAATTGCACTTTGCAATGCGGAGAAATTACTGTTTGTGCATTTACAATATTCATTGATTTTTGCCATTGAAAAACGTCCAGAAATGATTGAAGCTACTGACTGAATGAAAGGAGCTGGCATCTCACTCTCTTTGAATCTTCTTTATCATGCTAAGAGGAGCAGGAAAAAGCAAAAAATTTCAGAATTGCAACTTGCAATGCGGAGAAATTACTGTTTGTGCATTTACAATATTCATTGATTTTTGCCATTGAAAAACATCATGTTATTCATATACCAGAAATGTTTGAAGCTACTGACTGAATGAAAGAAGCTGGCATCTCACTATCTTTGAATCTTCTTTATCATGCTAAGAGGAGCAGGAAAAAGCAAAAAATTTCAGAATTGCACCTTACAATGCGGAGAAATTACTGTTTGTGCATTTACAATATTCATTGATTTTTGCCATTGAAAAACGTCCAGAAATGATTGAAGCTACTGACTGAATGAAAGGAGCTGGCATCTCACTCTCTTTGAATCTTCTTTATCATGCTAAGAGGAGCAGGAAAAAGCAAAAAATTTCAGAATTGCACCTTGCAATGCGGAGAAATTACTGTTTGTGCATTTACAATATTCATTGATTTTTGCCATTGAAAAACGTCCAGAAATGTTTGAAGCTACTGACTGAATGAAAGGAGCTGGCATCTTACTCTCTTTGAATCTTCTTTATCATGCTAGGATTAGCAGGAAAAAGCAAAAAATTTCAGAATTGCACCTTGCAATGTGGAGATATTACTGTTTGTGCATTTACAATATTCATTGATTTTTGCCATTGAAAAACGTCCAGAAATGTTTGAAGCTACTGACTGAATGAAAGGAGCTGGCATCTCACTCTATTTGAATCTTCTTTATCATGCTAGGATTAGCAGGAAAAAGCAAAAAATTTCAGAATTGCACCTTGCAATGTGGAGATATTACTGTGTGTGCATTTACAATATTCATTGATTTTTGCCATTGAAAAACGTCCAGAAATGTTTATACCAGAAATGTTTGAAGCTACTGACTGAATGAAAGGAGCTGGCATCTCACTCTCTTTGAATCTTCTTTATCATGCTAAGAGGAGCAGGAAAAAGCAAAAAATTTCAGAATTGCACCTTGCAATGCGGAGAAATTACTGTTTGTGCATTTACAATATTCATTGATTTTTGCCATTGAAAAACGTCCAGAAATGATTGAAGCTACTGACTGAATGAAAGGAGCTGGCATCTCACTCTCTTTGAATCTTCTTTATCATGCTAAGAGGAGCAGGAAAAAGCAAAAAATTTCAGAATTGCACCTTGCAATGCGGAGAAATTACTGTTTGTGCATTTACAATATTCATTGATTTTTGCCATTGAAAAACATCATGTTATTCATATACCAGAAATGATTGAAGCTACTGACTGAATGAAAGGAGCTGGCATCTCACTCTCTTTGAATCTTCTTTATCATGCTAAGAGGAGCAGGAAAAAGCAAAAAATTTCAGAATTGCACCTTGCAATGCGGAGAAATTACTGTTTGTGCATTTACAATATTCATTGATTTTTGCCATTGAAAAACATCCAGAAATGATTGAAGCTACTGACTGAATGAAAGGAGCTGGCATCTCACTCTCTTTGAATCTTCTTTATCATGCTAAGAGGAGCAGGAAAAAGCAAAAAATTTCAGAATTGCACCTTGCAATGCGGAGAAATTACTGTTTGTGCATTTACAATATTCATTGATTTTTGCCATTGAAAAACGTCCAGAAATGATTGAAGCTACTGACTGAATGAAAGGAGCTGGCATCTCACTCTCTTTGAATCTTCTTTATCATGCTAAGAGGAGCAGGAAAAAGCAAAAAATTTCAGAATTGCAACTTGCAATGCGGAGAAATTACTGTTTGTGCATTTACAATATTCATTGATTTTTGCCATTGAAAAACATCATGTTATTCATATACCAGAAATGATTGAAGCTACTGACTGAATGAAAGGAGCTGGCATCTCACTCTCTTTGAATCTTCTTTATCATGCTAAGAGGAGCAGGAAAAAGCAAAAAATTTCAGAATTGCACCTTGCAATGCGGAGAAATTACTGTTTGTGCATTTACAATATTCATTGATTTTTGCCATTGAAAAACGTCCAGAAATGATTGAAGCTACTGACTGAATGAAAGGAGCTGGCATCTCACTCTCTTTGAATCTTCTTTATCATGCTAAGAGGAGCAGGAAAAAGCAAAAAATTTCAGAATTGCACCTTGCAATGCGGAGAAATTACTGTTTGTGCATTTACAATATTCATTGATTTTTGCCATTGAAAAACGTCCAGAAATGATTGAAGCTACTGACTGAATGAAAGGAGCTGGCATCTCACTCTCTTTGAATCTTCTTTATCATGCTAAGAGGAGCAGGAAAAAGCAAAAAATTTCAGAATTGCACCTTGCAATGCGGAGAAATTACTGTTTGTGCATTTACAATATTCATTGATTTTTGCCATTGAAAAACATCATGTTATTCATATCCCAGAAATGTTTGAAGCTACTGACTGAATGAAAGAAGCTGGCAACTCACTCTCTTTGAATCTTCTTTATCATGCTAAGAGGAGCAGGAAAAAGCAAAAAATTTCAGAATTGCACCTTGCAATGCGGAGAAATTACTGTTTGTGCATTTACAATATTCATTGATTTTTGCAATTGAAAAACGTCCAGAAATGATTGAAGCTACTGACTGAATGAAAGGAGCTGGCATCTCACTCTCTTTGAATCTTCTTTATCATGTTAAGAGGAGCAGGAAAAAGCAAAAAATTTCAGAATTGCACCTTGCAATGCGGAGAAATTACTGTTTGTGCATTTACAATATTCATTGATTTTTGCCATTGAAAAACGTCCAGAAATGATTGAAGCTACTGACTGAATGAAAGGAGCTGTTATCTCACTCTCTTTGAATCTTGTTTATCATGCTAAGAGGAGCAGGAAAAAGCAAAAAATTTCAGAATTGCACCTTGCAATGCGGAGAAATTACTGTTTGTGCATTTACAATATTCATTGATTTTTGCCATTGAAAAACATCATGTTATTCATATACCAGAAATGATTGAAGCTACTGACTGAATGAAAGGAGCTGGCATCTCACACTCTTTGAATCTTCTTTATCATGCTAAGAGGAGCAGGAAAAAGTAAAAAATTTCAGAATTGCACCTTGCAATGCGGAGAAATTACTGTTTGTGCATTTACAATATTCAATGATTTTTGCCTTTGAAAAACGTCCAGAAATGATTGAAGCTACTGACTGAACGAAAGGAGCTGGCATCTCACTCTCTTTGAATCTTCTTTATCATGCTAAGAGGAGCAGGAAAAAGCAAAAAATTTCAGAATTGCACCTTGCAATGCGGAGAAATTACTGTTTGTGCATTTACAATATTCATTGATTTTTGCCATTGAAAAACATCATGTTATTCATATACCAGAAATGATTGAAGCTACTGACTGAATGAAAGGAGCTGGCATCTCACTCTCTTTGAATCTTCTTTATCATGCTAAGAGGAGCAGGAAAAAGCAAAAAATTTCAGAATTGCACCTTGCAATGCGGAGAAATTACTGTTTGTGCATTTACAATATTCATTGATTTTTGCCATTGAAAAACGTCCAGAAATGATTGAAGCTACTGACTGAATGAAAGGAGCTGGCATCTCACTCTTTTTGAATCTTCTTTATCATGCTAAGAGGAGCAGGAAAAAGCAAAAAATTTCAGAATTGCACCTTGCAATGCGGAGAAATTACTGTTTGTGCATTTACAATATTCATTGATTTTTGCCATTGAAAAACGTCCAGAAATGATTGAAGCTACTGACTGAATGAAAGGAGCTGGCATCTCACTCTCTTTGAATCTTCTTTATCATGGTAAGAGGAGCAGGAAAAAGCAAAAAATTTCAGAATTGCAACTTGCAATGCGGAGAAATTACTGTTTGTGCATTTACAATATTCATTGATTTTTGCCATTGAAAAACGTCCAGAAATGATTGAAGCTACTGACTGAATGAAAGGAGCTGGCATCTCACTCTCTTTGAATCTTCTTTATCATGCTAAGAGGAGCAGGAAAAAGCAAAAAATTTCAGAATTGCACCTTGCAATGCGGAGAAATTACTGTTTGTGCATTTACAATATTCATTGATTTTTGCCATTGAAAAACGTCCAGAAATGATTGAAGCTACTGACTGAATGAAAGGAGCTGGCATCTCACTCTCTTTGAATCTTCTTTATCATGCTAAGAGGAGCAGGAAAAAGCAAAAAATTTCAGAATTGCAACTTGCAATGCGGAGAAATTACTGTTTGTGCATTTACAATATTCATTGATTTTTGCCATTGAAAAACATCATGTTATTCATATACCAGAAATGTTTGAAGCTACTGACTGAATGAAAGAAGCTGGCATCTCACTATCTTTGAATCTTCTTTATCATGCTAAGAGGAGCAGGAAAAAGCAAAAAATTTCAGAATTGCACCTTACAATGCGGAGAAATTACTGTTTGTGCATTTACAATATTCATTGATTTTTGCCATTGAAAAACGTCCAGAAATGATTGAAGCTACTGACTGAATGAAAGGAGCTGGCATCTCACTCTCTTTGAATCTTCTTTATCATGCTAAGAGGAGCAGGAAAAAGCAAAAAATTTCAGAATTGCACCTTGCAATGCGGAGAAATTACTGTTTGTGCATTTACAATATTCATTGATTTTTGCCATTGAAAAACGTCCAGAAATGTTTGAAGCTACTGACTGAATGAAAGGAGCTGGCATCTTACTCTCTTTGAATCTTCTTTATCATGCTAGGATTAGCAGGAAAAAGCAAAAAATTTCAGAATTGCACCTTGCAATGTGGAGATATTACTGTTTGTGCATTTACAATATTCATTGATTTTTGCCATTGAAAAACGTCCAGAAATGTTTGAAGCTACTGACTGAATGAAAGGAGCTGGCATCTCACTCTATTTGAATCTTCTTTATCATGCTAGGATTAGCAGGAAAAAGCAAAAAATTTCAGAATTGCACCTTGCAATGTGGAGATATTACTGTGTGTGCATTTACAATATTCATTGATTTTTGCCATTGAAAAACGTCCAGAAATGTTTATACCAGAAATGTTTGAAGCTACTGACTGAATGAAAGGAGCTGGCATCTCACTCTCTTTGAATCTTCTTTATCATGCTAAGAGGAGCAGGAAAAAGCAAAAAATTTCAGAATTGCACCTTGCAATGCGGAGAAATTACTGTTTGTGCATTTACAATATTCATTGATTTTTGCCATTGAAAAACGTCCAGAAATGATTGAAGCTACTGACTGAATGAAAGGAGCTGGCATCTCACTCTCTTTGAATCTTCTTTATCATGCTAAGAGGAGCAGGAAAAAGCAAAAAATTTCAGAATTGCACCTTGCAATGCGGAGAAATTACTGTTTGTGCATTTACAATATTCATTGATTTTTGCCATTGAAAAACATCATGTTATTCATATACCAGAAATGATTGAAGCTACTGACTGAATGAAAGGAGCTGGCATCTCACTCTCTTTGAATCTTCTTTATCATGCTAAGAGGAGCAGGAAAAAGCAAAAAATTTCAGAATTGCACCTTGCAATGCGGAGAAATTACTGTTTGTGCATTTACAATATTCATTGATTTTTGCCATTGAAAAACATCCAGAAATGATTGAAGCTACTGACTGAATGAAAGGAGCTGGCATCTCACTCTCTTTGAATCTTCTTTATCATGCTAAGAGGAGCAGGAAAAAGCAAAAAATTTCAGAATTGCACCTTGCAATGCGGAGAAATTACTGTTTGTGCATTTACAATATTCATTGATTTTTGCCATTGAAAAACGTCCAGAAATGATTGAAGCTACTGACTGAATGAAAGGAGCTGGCATCTCACTCTCTTTGAATCTTCTTTATCATGCTAAGAGGAGCAGGAAAAAGCAAAAAATTTCAGAATTGCAACTTGCAATGCGGAGAAATTACTGTTTGTGCATTTACAATATTCATTGATTTTTGCCATTGAAAAACATCATGTTATTCATATACCAGAAATGATTGAAGCTACTGACTGAATGAAAGGAGCTGGCATCTCACTCTCTTTGAATCTTCTTTATCATGCTAAGAGGAGCAGGAAAAAGCAAAAAATTTCAGAATTGCACCTTGCAATGCGGAGAAATTACTGTTTGTGCATTTACAATATTCATTGATTTTTGCCATTGAAAAACGTCCAGAAATGATTGAAGCTACTGACTGAATGAAAGGAGCTGGCATCTCACTCTCTTTGAATCTTCTTTATCATGCTAAGAGGAGCAGGAAAAAGCAAAAAATTTCAGAATTGCACCTTGCAATGCGGAGAAATTACTGTTTGTGCATTTACAATATTCATTGATTTTTGCCATTGAAAAACGTCCAGAAATGATTGAAGCTACTGACTGAATGAAAGGAGCTGGCATCTCACTCTCTTTGAATCTTCTTTATCATGCTAAGAGGAGCAGGAAAAAGCAAAAAATTTCAGAATTGCACCTTGCAATGCGGAGAAATTACTGTTTGTGCATTTACAATATTCATTGATTTTTGCCATTGAAAAACATCATGTTATTCATATCCCAGAAATGTTTGAAGCTACTGACTGAATGAAAGAAGCTGGCAACTCACTCTCTTTGAATCTTCTTTATCATGCTAAGAGGAGCAGGAAAAAGCAAAAAATTTCAGAATTGCACCTTGCAATGCGGAGAAATTACTGTTTGTGCATTTACAATATTCATTGATTTTTGCAATTGAAAAACGTCCAGAAATGATTGAAGCTACTGACTGAATGAAAGGAGCTGGCATCTCACTCTCTTTGAATCTTCTTTATCATGTTAAGAGGAGCAGGAAAAAGCAAAAAATTTCAGAATTGCACCTTGCAATGCGGAGAAATTACTGTTTGTGCATTTACAATATTCATTGATTTTTGCCATTGAAAAACGTCCAGAAATGATTGAAGCTACTGACTGAATGAAAGGAGCTGTTATCTCACTCTCTTTGAATCTTGTTTATCATGCTAAGAGGAGCAGGAAAAAGCAAAAAATTTCAGAATTGCACCTTGCAATGCGGAGAAATTACTGTTTGTGCATTTACAATATTCATTGATTTTTGCCATTGAAAAACATCATGTTATTCATATACCAGAAATGATTGAAGCTACTGACTGAATGAAAGGAGCTGGCATCTCACACTCTTTGAATCTTCTTTATCATGCTAAGAGGAGCAGGAAAAAGTAAAAAATTTCAGAATTGCACCTTGCAATGCGGAGAAATTACTGTTTGTGCATTTACAATATTCAATGATTTTTGCCTTTGAAAAACGTCCAGAAATGATTGAAGCTACTGACTGAACGAAAGGAGCTGGCATCTCACTCTCTTTGAATCTTCTTTATCATGCTAAGAGGAGCAGGAAAAAGCAAAAAATTTCAGAATTGCACCTTGCAATGCGGAGAAATTACTGTTTGTGCATTTACAATATTCATTGATTTTTGCCATTGAAAAACATCATGTTATTCATATACCAGAAATGTTTGAAGCTACTGACTGAATGAAAGGAGCTGGCATCTCACTCTCTTTGAATCTTCTTCATAATGCTAAGAGGAGCAGGAAAAAGCAAAAAATTTCAGAATTGCACCTTGCAATGCGGAGAAATTACTGTTTGTGCATTTACAATATTCATTGATTTTTGCCATTGAAAAACGTCCAGAAATGATTGAAGCTACTGACTGAATGAAAGGAGCTGGCATCTCACTCTCTTTGAATCTTCTTTATCATGCTAAGATGAGCAGGAAAAAGCAAAAAATTTCAGAATTGCACCTTGCAATGCGGAGAAATTACTGTTTGTGCATTTACAATATTCATTGATTTTTGCCATTGAAAAACATCATGTTATTCATATACCAGAAATGTTTGAAGCTACTGACTGAATGAAAGGAGCTGGCATCTCACTCTCTTTGAATCTTCTTTATCATGCTAAGAGGAGCAGGAAAAAGCAAAAAATTTCAGAATTGCACCTTGCAATGCGGATAAATTACTGTTTGTGCATTTACAATATTCATTGATTTTTGCCATTGAAAAATGTCCAGAAATGATTGAAGCTACTGACTGAATGAAAGGAGCTGGCATCTCACTCTCTTTGAATCTTGTTTATCATGCTAAGAGGAGCAGGAAAAAGCAAAAAATTTCAGAATTGCACCTTGCAATGCGGAGAAATTACTGTTTGTGCATTTACAATATTCATTGATTTTTGCCATTGAAAAACGTCCAGAAATTATTGAAGCTACTGACTGAATGAAAGGAGCTGGCATCTCACTCTCTTTGAAACTTCTTTATCATGCTAAGAGGAGCAGGAAAAAGCAAAAATTTTCAGAATTGCACCTTGCAATGCGGAGAAATTACTGTTTGTGCATTTACAATATTCATTGATTTTTGCCATTGAAAAACGTCCAGAAATGATTGAAGCTACTGACTGAATGAAAGGAGCTGGCATCTCACTCTCTTTGAATCTTCTTTATCATGCTAAGAGGAGCAGGAAAAAGCAAAAAATTTCAGAATTGCACCTTGCAATGCGGAGAAATTACTGTTTGTGCATTTACAATATTCATTGATTTTTGCCATTGAAAAACATCATGTTATTCATATACCAGAAATGTTTGAAGCTACTGACTGAATGAAAGGAGCTGGCATCTCACTCTCTTTGAATCTTCTTTATCATGCTAAGAGGAGCAGGAAAAAGCAAAAAATTTCAGAATTGCACCTTGCAATGCGGAGAAATTACTGTTTGTGCATTTACAATATTCATTGATTTTTGCCATTGAAAAACATCATGTTATTCATATACCAGAAATGATTGAAGCTACTGACTGAATGAAAGGAGCTGGCATCTCACTCTCTTTGAATCTTCTTTATCATGCTAAGAGGAGCAGGATAAAGCAAAAAAATTCAGACTTGCACCTTGCAATGCGGAGAAATTACTGTTTGTGCATTTACAATATTCATTGATTTTTGCCATTGAAAAACATCATGTTATTCATATACCAGAAATGTTTGAAGCTACTGACTGAATGAAAGGAGCTGGCATCTCACTCTCTTTGAATCTTCTTTATCATGCTAAGAGGAGCAGGAAAAAGCAAAAAATTTCAGACTTGCACCTTGCAATGCGGAGAAATTACTGTTTGTGCATTTACAATATTCATTGATTTTTGCCATTGAAAAACATCATGTTATTCATATACCAGAAATGTTTGAAGCTACTGACTGAATGAAAGGAGCTGGCATCTCACTCTCTTTGAATCTTCTTTATCATGCTAAGAGGAGCAGGAAAAAGCAAAAAATTTCAGAATTGCACCTTGCAATGCGGAGAAATTACTGTTTGTGCATTTACAATATTCATTGATTTTTGCCATTGAAAAACGTCCAGAAATGATTGAAGGTACTGACTGAATGAAAGGAGCTGGCATCTCACTCTCTTTGAATCTTCTTTATCATGCTAAGAGGAGCAGGAAAAAGCAAAAAATTTCAGAATTGCACCTTGCAATGCGGAGAAATTACTGTTTGTGCATTTACAATATTCATTGATTTTTGCCATTGAAAAACGTCCAGAAATGATTGAAGCTACTGACTGAATGAAAGGAGCTGGAATCTCACTCTCTCTGAATCTTCTTTATCATGCTAAGAGGAGCAGGAAAAAGCAAAAAATTTCAGAATTGCACCTTGCAATGCGGAGAAATTACAGTTTGTGCATTTACAATATTCATTGATTTTTGCCATTGAAAAACGTCCAGAAATGATTGAAGCTACTGACTGAATGAAAGGAGCTGGCATCTCACTCTCTTTGAATCTTCTTTATCATGCTAAGAGGAGCAGGAAAAAGCAAAAAATTTCAGAATTGCACCTTGCAATGCGGAGAAATTACTGTTTGTGCATTTACAATATTCGTTGATTTTTGCCATTGAAAAACGTCCAGAAATGATTGAAGCTACTGACTGAATGAAAGGAGCTGGCATCTCACTCTCTTTGAATCTTCTTTATCATGCTAAGAGGAGCAGGAAAAAGCAAAAAATTTCAGAATTGCACCTTGCAATGCGGAGAAATTACAGTTTGTGCATTTACAATATTCATTGATTTTTGCCATTGAAAAACGTCCAGAAATGATTGAAGCTACTGACTGAATGAAAGGAGCTGGCATCTCACTCTCTTTGAATCTTCTTTATCATGCTAAGAGGAGCAGGAAAAAGCAAAAAATTTCAGAATTGCACCTTGCAATGCGGAGAAATTACTGTTTGTGCATTTACAATATTCATTGATTTTTGCCATTGAAAAACATGTTATTCATATACCAGAAATGTTTGAAGCTCCTGACTGAATGAAAGGAGCTGGCACCTCACTCTCTTTGAATCTTCTTTATCATGCTAAGAGGAGCAGGAAAAAGCAAAAAATTTCAGAATTGCACCTTGCAATGCGGAGAAATTACTGTTTGTGCATTTACAATATTCATTGATTTTTGCCATTGAAAAACGTCCAGAAATGATTGAAGCTACTGACTGAATGAAAGGAGCTGGCATCTCACTCTCTTTGAATCTTCTTTATCATGCTAAGAGGAGCAGGAAAAAGCAAAAAATTTCAGAATTGCACCTTGCAATGCGGAGAAATTACTGTTTGTGCATTTACAATATTCATTGATTTTTGCCATTGAAAAATGTCCAGAAATGATTGAAGCTACTGACTGAATGAAAGGAGCTGGCATCTCACTCTCTTTGAATCTTCTTTATCATGCTAAGAGGAGCAGGAAAAAGCAAAAAATTTCAGAATTGCGCCTTGCAATGCGGAGAAATTACTGTTTGTGCATTTACAAAATTCATTGATTTTTGCCATTGAAAAACATCATGTTATTCATATACCAGAAATGATTGAAGCTACTGACTGAAGGAAAGGAGCTGGCATCTCACTCTCTTTGAATCTTCTTTATCATGCTAAGAGGAGCAGGAAAAAGCAAAAAATTTCAGAATTGCACCTTGCAATGCGGAGAAATTACTGTTTGTGCATTTACAATATTCATTGATTTTTGCCATTGAAAAACGTCCAGAAATGATTGAAGCTACTGACTGAATGAAAGGAGCTGGCATCTCACTCTCTTTGAATCTTCTTTATCATGCTAAGAGGAGCAGGAAAAAGTAAAAAATTTCAGAATTGCACCTTGCAATGCGGAGAAATTACTGTTTGTGCATTTACAATATTCAATGATTTTTGCCATTGAAAAACGTCCAGAAATGATTGAAGCTACTGACTGAATGAAAGGAGCTGGCATCTCACTCTCTTTGAATCTTGTTTATCATGCTAAGAGGAGCAGGAAAAAGCAAAAAATTTCAGAATTGCACCTTGCAATGTGGAGAAATTACTGTTTGTGCATTTACAATATTCATTGATTTTTGCCATTGAAAAACGTCCAGAAATGATTGAAGCTACTGACTGAATGAAAGGAGCTGGCATCTCACTCTCTTTGAATCTTCTTTATCATGCTAAGAGGAGCAGGAAAAAGCAAAAAATTTCAGAATTGCACCTTGCAATGCGGAGAAATTACTGTTTGTGCATTTACAATATTCATTGATTTTTGCTATTGAAAAACATCATGTTATTCATATACCAGAAATGATTGAAGCTACTGACTGAATGAAAGGAGCTGGCATCTCACTCTCTTTGAATCTTCTTTATCATGCTAAGAGGAGCAGGAAAAAGCAAAAAATTTCAGAATTGCACCTTGCAATGCGGAGAAATTACAGTTTGTGCATTTACAATATTCATTGATTTTTGCCATTGAAAAACGTCCAGAAATGATTGAAGCTACTGACTGAATGAAAGGAGCTGGCATCTCACTCTCTTTGAATCTTCTTTATCATGCTAAGAGGAGCAGGAAAAAGCAAAAAATTTCAGAATTGCACCTTGCAATGCGTTGAAATTACTGTTTGTGCATTTACAATATTCATTGATTTTTGCCATTGAAAAACGTCCAGAAATGATTGAAGGTACTGACTGAATGAAAGGAGCTGGCATATCACTCTCTTTGAATCTTCTTTATCATGCTAAGAGGAGCAGGAAAAAGCAAAAAATTTCAGAATTGCACCTTGCAATGCGGAGAAATTACTGTTTGTGCATTTACAATATTCATTGATTTTTGCCATTGAAAAACGTCCAGAAATGATTGAAGCTACTGACTGAATGAAAGGAGCTGGCATCTCACTCTCTTTGAATCTTCTTTATCATGCTAAGAGGAGCAGGAAAAAGCAAAAAATTTCAGAATTGCACCTTGCAATGCGGAGAAATTACTGTTTGTGCATTTACAATATTCATTGATTTTTGCCATTGAAAAATGTCCAGAAATGATTGAAGCTACTGACTGAATGAAAGGAGCTGGCATCTCACTCTCTTTGAATCTTCTTTATCATGCTAAGAGGAGCAGGAAAAAGCAAAAAATTTCAGAATTGCGCCTTGCAATGCGGAGAAATTACTGTTTGTGCATTTACAAAATTCATTGATTTTTGCCATTGAAAAACATCATGTTATTCATATACCAGAAATGATTGAAGCTACTGACTGAAGGAAAGGAGCTGGCATCTCACTCTCTTTGAATTTTCTTTATCATGCTAAGAGGAGCAGGAAAAAGCAAAAAATTTCAGAATTGCACCTTGCAATGCGGAGAAATTACTGTTTGTGCATTTACAATATTCATTGATTTTTGCCATTGAAAAACATCCAGAAATGATTGTAGCTACTGACTGAATGAAAGGAGCTGGCATCTCACTCTCTTTGAATCTTCTTTATCATGCTAAGAGGAGCAGGAAAAAGCAAAAAATTTCAGAATTGCACCTTGCAATGCGGAGAAATTACTGTTTGTGCATTTACAATATTCATTGATTTTTGCGATTGAAAAACATCATGTTATTCATATACCAGAAATGATTGAAGCTACTGACTGAATGAAAGGAGCTGGCATCTCACTCTCTTTGAATCTTCTTTATCATACTAAGAGGAGCAGGAAAAAGTAAAAAATTTCAGAATTGCACCTTGCAATGCGGAGAAATTACTGTTTGTGCATTTACAATATTCAATGATTTTTGCCATTGAAAAACGTCCAGAAATGATTGAAGCTACTGACTGAATGAAAGGAGCTGGCATCTCACTCTCTTTGAATCTTGTTTATCATGCTAAGAGGAGCAGGAAAAAGCAAAAAATTTCAGAATTGCACCTTGCAATGCGGAGAAATTACTGTTTGTGCATTTACAATATTCATTGATTTTTGCCATTGAAAAACGTCCAGAAATGATTGAAGCTACTGACTGAATGAAAGGAGCTGGCATCTCACTCTCTTTGAATCTTCTTTATCATGCTAAGAGGAGCAGGAAAAAGCAAAAAATTTCAGAATTGCACCTTGCAATGCGGAGAAATTACTGTTTGTGCATTTACAATATTCATTGATTTTTGCCATTGAAAAACATCATGTTATTCATATACCAGAAATGATTGAAGCTACTGACTGAATGAAAGGAGCTGGCATCTCACTCTCTTTGAATCTTCTTTATCATGCTAAGAGGAGCAGGAAAAAGCAAAAAATTTCAGAATTGCACCTTGCAATGCGGAGAAATTACTGTTTGTGCATTTAGAATATTCATTGATTTTTGCCATTGAAAAACGTCCAGAAATGATTGAAGCTACTGACTGAATGAAAGGAGATGGCATCTCACTCTCTTTGAATCTTGTTTATCATGCTAAGAGGAGCAGGAAAAAGCAAAAAATTTCAGAATTGCACCTTGCAATGCGGAGAAATTACTGTTTGTGCATTTACAATATTCATTGATTTTTGCCATTGAAAAACATCATGTTATTCATATACCAGAAATGATTGAAGCTACTGACTGAATGAAAGGAGCTGGCATCTCACTCTCTTTGAATCTTCTTTATCATGCTAAGAGGAGCAGGAAAAAGCAAAAAATTTCAGAATTGCACCTTGCAATGCGGAGAAATTACTGTTTGTGCATTTACAATATTCATTGATTTTTGCTATTGAAAAACATCATGTTATTCATATACCAGAAATGATTGAAGCTACTGACAGAATGAAAGGAGCTGGCATCTCACTCTCTTTGAATCTTCTTTATCATGCTAAGAGGAGCAGGAAAAAGCAAAAAATTTCAGAATTGCACCTTGCAATGCGGAGAAATTACAGTTTGTGCATTTACAATATTCATTGATTTTTGCCATTGAAAAACGTCCAGAAATGATTGAAGCTACTGACTGAATGAAAGGAGCTGGCATCTCACTCTCTTTGAATCTTCTTTATCATGCTAGGATTAGCAGGAAAAAGCAAAAAATTTCAGAATTGCACCTTGCAATGTGGAGATATTACTGTTTGTGCATTTACAATATTCATTGATTTTTGCCATTGAAAAACATGTTTTTCATATACCAGAAATGTTTGAAGCTACTGACTGAATGAAAGGAGCTGGCATCTCACTCTCTTTGAATCTTCTTTATCATGCTAGGATTAACAGGAAAAAGCAAAAAATTTCAGAATTTCACCTTGCAATGTGGAGATATTACTGTTTGTGCATTTACAATATTCATTGATTTTTGCCATTGAAAAACATGTTTTTCATATACCAGAAATGTTTGAAGCTACTGACTGAATGAAAGGAGCTGGCATCTCACTCTCTTTGAATCTTCTTTATCATGCTAGGATTAACAGGAAAAAGCAAAAAATTTCAGAATTGCACCTTGCAATGTGGAGATATTACTGTTTGTGCATTTACAATATTCATTGATTTTTGCCATTAAAAAATGTCCAGAAATGATTGAAGCTACTGACTGAATGAAAGGAGCTGGCATCTCACTCTCTTTGAATCTTCTTTATCATGCTAGGATTAGCAGGAAAAAGCAAAAAATTTCAGAATTGCACCTTGCAATGTGGAGATATTACTGTTTGTGCATTTACAATATTCATTGATTTTTGCCATTGAAAAACATGTTTTTCATATACCAGAAATGTTTGAAGCTACTGACTGAATGAAAGGAGCTGGCATCTCACTCTCTTTGAATCTTCTTTATCATGCTAGGATTAACAGGAAAAAGCAAAAAATTTCAGAATTTCACCTTGCAATGTGGAGATATTACTGTTTGTGCATTTACAATATTCACTGATTTTTGCCATTGAAAAACATGTTTTTCATATACCAGAAATGTTTGAAGCTACTGACTGAATGAAAGGAGCTGGCATCTCACTCTCTTTGAATCTTCTTTATCATGCTAGGATTAACAGGAAAAAGCAAAAAATTTCAGAATTGCACCTTGCAATGTGGAGATATTACTGTTTGTGCATTTACAATATTCATTGATTTTTGCCATTGAAAAACGTCCAGAAATGTTTGAAGCTACTGACTGAATGAAAGGAGCTGGCATCTCACTCTCTTTGAATCTTCTTTATCATGCTAGGATTAGCAGGAAAAAGCAAAAAATTTCAGAATTGCACCTTGCAATGTGGAGATATTACTGTTTGTGCATTTACAATATTCATTGATTTTTGCCATTGAAAAACATGTTTTTCATAAACCAGAAATGTTTGAAGCTACTGACTGAATGAAAGGAGCTGGCATCTCACTCTCTTTAAATCTTCTTTATCATGCTAGGATTAGCAGGAAAAAGCAAAAAATTTCAGAATTGCACCTTGCAATGTGGAGATATTACTGTTTGTGCATTTACAATATTCATTGATTTTTGCCATTGAAAAACGTTTTTCATATACCAGAAATGTTTGAAGCTACTGACTGAATGAAAGGAGCTGGCATCTCACTCTCTTTGAATCTTCTTTATCATGCTAGGATTAACAGGAAAAAGCAAAAAATTTCAGAATTGCACCTTGCAATGTGGAGATATTACTGTTTGTGCATTTACAATATTCATTGATTTTTGCCATTGAAAAACGTCCAGAAATGTTTGAAGCTACTGACTGAATGAAAGGAGCTGGCATCTCACTCTCTTTGAATCTTCTTTATCATGCTAGGATTAACAGGAAAAAGCTAAAAATTTCAGAATTGCACCTTGCAATGTGGAGATATTACTGTTTGTGCATTTACAATATTCATTGATTTTTGCCATTGAAAAACATGTTTTTCATATACCAGAAATGTTTGAAGCTACTGACTGAATGAAAGGAGCTGGCATCTCACTCTCTTTGAATCTTCTTTATCATGCTAGGATTAACAGGAAAAAGCAAAAAATTTCAGAATTGCACCTTGCAATGTGGAGATATTACTGTTTGTGCATTTACAATATTCATTGATTTTTGCCATTGAAAAACGTCCAGAAATGTTTGAAGCTACTGACTGAATGAAAGGAGCTGGCATCTCACTCTCTTTGAATCTTCTTTATCATGCTAGGATTAACAGGAAAAAGCAAAAAATTTCAGAATTGCACCTTGCAATGTGGAGATATTACTGTTTGTGCATTTACAATATTCATTGATTTTTGCCATTGAAAAACATGTTTTTCATATACCAGAAATGTTTGAAGCTACTGACTGAATGAAAGGAGCTGGCATCTCACTCTCTTTGAATCTTCTTTATCATGCTAGGATTAACAGGAAAAAGCAAAAAATTTCAGAATTGCACCTTGCAATGTGGAGATATTACTGTTTGTGCATTTACAATATTCATTGATTTTTGCCATTGAAAAACGTCCAGAAATGTTTGAAGCTACTGACTGAATGAAAGGAGCTGGCATCTCACTCTCTTTGAATCTTCTTTATCATGCTAGGATTAACAGGAAAAAGCAAAAAATTTCAGAATTGCACCTTGCAATGTGGAGATATTACTGTTTGTGCATTTACAATATTCATTGATTTTTGCCATTGAAAAACGTCCAGAAATGTTTGAAGCTACTGACTGAATGAAAGGAGCTGGCATCTCACTCTCTTTGAATCTTCTTTATCATGCTAGGATTAGCAGGAAAAAGCAAAAAATTTCAGAATTGCACCTTGCAATGTGGAGATATTACTGTTTGTGCATTTACAATATTCATTGATTTTTGCCATTGAAAAACATGTTTTTCATATACCAGAAATGTTTGAAGCTACTGACTGAATGAAAGGAGCTGGCATCTCACTCCCTTTGAATCTTCTTTATCATGCTAGGATTAGCAGGAAAAAGCAAAAAATTTCAGAATTGCACCTTGCAATGTGGAGATATTACTGTTTGTGCATTTACAATATTCATTGATTTTTGCCATTGAAAAACATGTTTTTCATATACCAGAAATGTTTGAAGCTACTGACTGAATGAAAGGAGCTGGCATCTCACTCTCTTTGAATCTTCTTTATCATGCTAGGATTAACAGGAAAAAGCAAAAAATTTCAGAATTGCACCTTGCAATGTGGAGATATTACTGTTTGTGCATTTACAATATTCATTGATTTTTGCCATTGAAAAACATGTTTTTCATATACCAGAAATGTTTGAAGCTACTGACTGAATGAAAGGAGCTGGCATCTCACTCTCTTTGAATCTTCTTTATCATGCTAGGATTAACAGGAAAAAGCAAAAAATTTCAGAATTGCACCTTGCAATGTGGAGATATTACTGTTTGTGCATTTACAATATTCATTGATTTTTGTCATTGAAAAACGTCCAGAAATGTTTGAAGCTACTGACTGAATGAAAGGAGCTGGCATCTCACTCTCTTTGAATCTTCTTTATCATGCTAGGATTAGCAGGAAAAAGCAAAAAATTTCAGAATTGCACCTAGCAATGTGGAGATATTACTGTTTGTGCATTTACAATATTCATTGATTTTTGCCATTGAAAAACATGTTTTTCATATACCAGAAATGTTTGAAGCTACTGACTGAATGAAAGGAGCTGGCATGTCACTCTCTTTGAATCTTCTTTATCATGCTAGGATTAACAGGAAAAAGCAAAAAATTTCAGAATTGCACCTTGCAATGTGGAGATATTACTGTTTGTGCATTTACAATATTCATTGATTTTTGCCATTGAAAAACATGTTTTTCATATACCAGAAATGTTTGAAGCTACTGACTGAATGAAAGGAGCTGGCATCTCACTCTCTTTGAATCTTCTTTATCATGCTAGGATTAAGAGGAAATATGCAAAAAATTTCAGAATTGCACCTTGCAATGTGGAGATATTACTGTTTGTGCATTTACAATATTCATTGATTTTTGCCATTGAAAAACGTCCAGAAATGTTTGAAGCTACTGACTGAATGAAAGGAGCTGGCATCTCACTCTCTTTGAATCTTCTTTACCATGCTAGGATTAACAGGAAAAAGCAAAAAATTTCAGAATTGCACCTTGCAATGTGGAGATATTACTGTTTGTGCATTTACAATATTCATTGATTTTTGCCATTGAAAAACGTCCAGAAATGTTTGAAGCTACTGACTGAATGAAAGGAGCTGGCATCTCACTCTCTTTGAATCTTCTTTATCATGCTAGGATTAGCAGGAAAAAGCAAAAAATTTCAGAATTGCACCTTGCAATGTGGAGATATTACTGTTTGTGCATTTACAATATTCATTGGTTTTTGCCATTGAAAAACATGTTTTTCATATACCAGAAATGTTTGAAGCTACTGACTGAATGAAAGGAGCTGGCATCTCACTCTCTTTGAATCTTCTTTATCATGCTAGGATTAGCAGGAAAAAGCAAAAAATTTCAGAATTGCACCTTGCAATGTGGAGATATTACTGTTTGTGCATTTACAATATTCATTGATTTTTGCCATTGAAAAACATGTTTTTCATATACCAGAAATGTTTGAAGCTACTGACTGAATGAAAGGAGCTGGCATCTCACTCTCTTTGAATCTTCTTTATTATGCTAGGATTAACAGGAAAAAGCAAAAAATTTCAGAATTGCACCTTGCAATGTGGAGATATTACTGTTTGTGCATTTACAATATTCATTGATTTTTGCCATTGAAAAACGTCCAGAAATGTTTGAAGCTACTGACTGAATGAAAGGAGCTGGCATCTCACTCTCTTTGAATCTTCTTTATCATGCTAGGATTAACAGGAAAAAGCTAAAAATTTCAGAATTGCACCTTGCAATGTGGAGATATTACTGTTTGTGCATTTACAATATTCATTGATTTTTGCCATTGAAAAACATGTTTTTCATATACCAGAAATGTTTGAAGCTACTGACTGAATGAAAGGAGCTGGCATCTCACTCTCTTTGAATCTTCTTTATCATGCTAGGATTAGCAGGAAAAAGCAAAGAATTTCAGAATTGCACCTTGCAATGTGGAGATATTACTGTTTGTGCATTTACAATATTCATTGATTTTTGCCATTGAAAAACATGTTTTTCATATACCAGAAATGTTTGAAGCTACTGACTGAATGAAAGGAGCTGGCATCTCACTCTCTTTGAATCTTCTTTATCATGCTAAGAGGAGCAGGAAAAAGCAAAAAATTTCAGAATTGCACCTTGCAATGCGGAGAAATTACTGTTTGTGCATTTACAATATTCATTGATTTTTGCCATTGAAAAACGTCCAGAAATGATTGAAGCTACTGACTGAATGAAAGGAGCTGTCATCTCACTCTCTTTGAATCTTCTTTATCATGCTAAGAGGAGCAGGAAAAAGCAAAAAATTTCAGAATTGCACCTTGCAATGCGGAGAAATTACTGTTTGTGCATTTACAATATTCATTGATTTTTGCCATTGAAAAATGTCCAGAAATGATTGAAGCTACTGACTGAATGAAAGGAGCTGGCATCTCACTCTCTTTGAATCTTCTTTATCATGCTAGGATTAGCAGGAAAAAGCAAAAAATTTCAGAATTGCACCTTGCAATGTGGAGATATTACTGTTTGTGCATTTACAATATTCATTGATTTTTGCCATTGAAAAACATGTTTTTCATATACCAGAAATGTTTGAAGCTACTGACTGAATGAAAGGAGCTGGCATCTCACTCTCTTTGAATCTTCTTTATCATGCTAGGATTAACAGGAAAAAGCAAAAAATTTCAGAATTTCACCTTGCAATGTGGAGATATTACTGTTTGTGCATTTACAATATTCATTGATTTTTGCCATTGAAAAACATGTTTTTCATATACCAGAAATGTTTGAAGCTACTGACTGAATGAAAGGAGCTGGCATCTCACTCTCTTTGAATCTTCTTTATCATGCTAGGATTAACAGGAAAAAGCAAAAAATTTCAGAATTGCACCTTGCAATTTGGAGATATTACTGTTTGTGCATTTACAATATTCATTGATTTTTGCCATTGAAAAACGTCCAGAAATGTTTGAAGCTACTGACTGAATGAAAGGAGCTGGCATCTCACTCTCTTTGAATCTTCTTTATCATGCTAGGATTAGCAGGAAAAAGCAAAAAATTTCAGAATTGCACCTTGCAATGTGGAGATATTACTGTTTGTGCATTTAAAATATTCATTGATTTTTGCCATTGAAAAACATGTTTTTCATATACCAGAAATGTTTGAAGCTACTGACTGAATGAAAGGAGCTGGCATCTCACTCTCTTTGAATCTTCTTTATCATGCTAGGATTAACAGGAAAAAGCAAAAAATTTCAGAATTGCACCTTGCAATGTGGAGATATTACTGTTTGTGCATTTACAATATTCATTGATTTTTGCCATTGAAAAACATGTTTTTCATATACCAGAAATGTTTGAAGCTACTGACTGAATGAAAGGAGCTGGCATCTCACTCTCTTTGAATCTTCTTTATCATGCTAGGATTAACAGGAAAAAGCAAAAAATTTCAGAATTGCACCTTGCAATGTGGAGATATTACTGTTTGTGCATTTACAATATTCATTGATTTTTGCCATTGAAAAACGTCCAGAAATGTTTGAAGCTACTGACTGAATGAAAGGAGCTGGCATCTCACTCTCTTTGAATCTTCTTTATCATGCTAGGATTAACAGGAAAAAGCAAAAAATTTCAGAATTGCACCTTGCAATGTGGAGATATTACTGTTTGTGCATTTACAATATTCATTGATTTTTGCCATTGAAAAACGTCCAGAAATGTTTGAAGCTACTGACTGAATGAAAGGAGCTGGCATCTCACTCTCTTTGAATCTTCTTTATCATGCTAGGATTAGCAGGAAAAAGCAAAAAATTTCAGAATTGCACCTTGCAATGTGGAGATATTACTGTTTGTGCATTTACAATATTCATTGATTTTTGCCATTGAAAAACATGTTTTTCATATACCAGAAATGTTTGAAGCTACTGACTGAATGAAAGGAGCTGGCATCTCACTCTCTTTGAATCTTCTTTATCATGCTAGGATTAGCAGGAAAAAGCAAAAAATTTCAGAATTGCACCTTGCAATGTGGAGATATTACTGTTTGTGCATTTACAATATTCATTGATTTTTGCCATTGAAAAACATGTTTTTCATATACCAGAAATGTTTGAAGCTACTGACTGAATGAAAGGAGCTGGCATCTCACTCTCTTTGAATCTTCTTTATCATGCTAGGATTAACAGGAAAAAGCAAAAAATTTCAGAATTGCACCTTGCAATGTGGAGATATTACTGTTTGTGCATTTACAATATTCATTGATTTTTGCCATTGAAAAACGTCCAGAAATGTTTGAAGCTACTGACTGAATGAAAGGAGCTGGCATCTCACTCTCTTTGAATCTTCTTTATCATGCTAGGATTAGCAGGAAAAAGCAAAAAATTTCAGAATTGCACCTTGCAATGTGGAGATATTACTGTTTGTGCATTTACAATATTCATTGATTTTTGCCATTGAAAAACATGTTTTTCATAAACCAGAAATGTTTGAAGCTACTGACTGAATGAAAGGAGCTGGCATCTCACTCTCTTTAAATCTTCTTTATCATGCTAGGATTAGCAGGAAAAAGCAAAAAATTTCAGAATTGCACCTTGCAATGTGGAGATATTACTGTTTGTGCATTTACAATATTCATTGATTTTTGCCATTGAAAAACGTTTTTCATATACCAGAAATGTTTGAAGCTACTGACTGAATGAAAGGAGCTGGCATCTCACTCTCTTTGAATCTTCTTTATCATGCTAGGATTAACAGGAAAAAGCAAAAAATTTCAGAATTGCACCTTGCAATGTGGAGATATTACTGTTTGTGCATTTACAATATTCATTGATTTTTGCCATTGAAAAACGTCCAGAAATGTTTGAAGCTACTGACTGAATGAAAGGAGCTGGCATCTCACTCTCTTTGAATCTTCTTTATCATGCTAGGATTAACAGGAAAAAGCTAAAAATTTCAGAATTGCACCTTGCAATGTGGAGATATTACTGTTTGTGCATTTACAATATTCATTGATTTTTGCCATTGAAAAACATGTTTTTCATATACCAGAAATGTTTGAAGCTACTGACTGAATGAAAGGAGCTGGCATCTCACTCTCTTTGAATCTTCTTTATCATGCTAGGATTAGCAGGAAAAAGCAAAAAATTTCAGAATTGCACCTTGCAATGTGGAGATATTACTGTTTGTGCATTTACAATATTCATTGATTTTTGCCATTGAAAAACATGTGTTTTTCATATACCAGAAATGTTTGAAGCTACTGACTGAATGAAAGGAGCTGGCATCTCACTCTCTTTGAATCTTCTTTATCATGCTAGGATTAGCAGGAAAAAGCAAAAAATTTCAGAATTGCACCTTGCAATGTGGAGATATTACTGTTTGTGCATTTACAATATTCATTGATTTTTGCCATTGAAAAACATGTTTTTCATATACCAGAAATGTTTGAAGCTACTGACTGAATGAAAGGAGCTGGCATCTCACTCTCTTTGAATCTTCTTTATCATGCTAGGATTAACAGGAAAAAGCAAAAAAATTCAGAATTGCACCTTGCAATGTGGAGATATTACTGTTTGTGCATTTACAATATTCATTGATTTTTGCCATTGAAAAACGTCCAGAAATGTTTGAAGCTACTGACTGAATGAAAGGAGCTGGCATCTCACTCTCTTTGAATCTTCTTTATCATGCTAGGATTAGCAGGAAAAAGCAAAAAATTTCAGAATTGCACCTTGCAATGTGGAGATATTACTGTTTGTGCATTTACAATATTCATTGATTTTTGCCATTGAAAAACATGTTTTTCATATACCAGAAATGTTTGAAGCTACTGACTGAATGAAAGGAGCTGGCATGTCACTCTCTTTGAATCTTCTTTATCATGCTAGGATTAACAGGAAAAAGCAAAAAATTTCAGAATTGCACCTTGCAATGTGGAGATATTACTGTTTGTGCATTTACAATATTCATTGATTTTTGCCATTGAAAAACATGTTTTTCATATACCAGAAATGTTTGAAGCTACTGACTGAATGAAAGGAGCTGGCATCTCACTCTCTTTGAATCTTCTTTATCATGCTAGGATTAACAGGAAAAAGCAAAAAATTTCAGAATTGCACCTTGCAATGTGGAGATATTACTGTTTGTGCATTTACAATATTCATTGATTTTTGCCATTGAAAAACGTCCAGAAATGTTTGAAGCTACTGACTGAATGAAAGGAGCTGGCATCTCACTCTCTTTGAATCTTCTTTATCATGCTAGGATTAACAGGAAAAAGCAAAAAATTTCAGAATTGCACCTTGCAATGTGGAGATATTACTGTTTGTGCATTTACAATATTCATTGATTTTTGCCATTGAAAAACATGTTTTTCATATACCAGAAATGTTTGAAGCTACTGACTGAATGAAAGGAGCTGGCATCTCACTCTCTTTGAATCTTCTTTATCATGCTAGGATTAACAGGAAAAAGCAAAAAATTTCAGAATTGCACCTTGCAATGTGGAGATATTACTGTTTGTGCATTTACAATATTCATTGATTTTTGCCATTGAAAAACGTCCAGAAATGTTTGAAACTACTGACTGAATGAAAGGAGCTGGCATCTCACTCTCTTTGAATCTTCTTTATCATGCTAGGATTAACAGGAAAAAGCAAAAAATTTCAGAATTGCACCTTGCAATGTGGAGATATTACTGTTTGTGCATTTACAATATTCATTGATTTTTGCCATTGAAAAATGTCCAGAAATGATTGAAGCTACTGACTGAATGAAAGGAGCTGGCATCTCACTCTCTTTGAATCTTCTTTATCATGCTAGGATTAGCAGGAAAAAGCAAAAAATTTCAGAATTGCACCTTGCAATGTGGAGATATTACTGTTTGTGCATTTACAATATTCATTGATTTTTGCCATTGAAAAACATGTTTTTCATATACCAGAAATGTTTGAAGCTACTGACTGAATGAAAGGAGCTGGCATCTCACTCTCTTTGAATCTTCTTTATCATGCTAGGATTAACAGGAAAAAGCAAAAAATTTCAGAATTTCACCTTGCAATGTGGAGATATTACTGTTTGTGCATTTACAATATTCATTGATTTTTGCCATTGAAAAACATGTTTTTCATATACCAGAAATGTTTGAAGCTACTGACTGAATGAAAGGAGCTGGCATCTCACTCTCTTTGAATCTTCTTTATCATGCTAGGATTAACAGGAAAAAGCAAAAAATTTCAGAATTGCACCTTGCAATTTGGAGATATTACTGTTTGTGCATTTACAATATTCATTGATTTTTGCCATTGAAAAACGTCCAGAAATGTTTGAAGCTACTGACTGAATGAAAGGAGCTGGCATCTCACTCTCTTTGAATCTTCTTTATCATGCTAGGATTAGCAGGAAAAAGCAAAAAATTTCAGAATTGCACCTTGCAATGTGGAGATATTACTGTTTGTGCATTTAAAATAATCATTGATTTTTGCCATTGAAAAACATGTTTTTCATATACCAGAAATGTTTGAAGCTACTGACTGAATGAAAGGAGCTGGCATCTCACTCTCTTTGAATCTTCTTTATCATGCTAGGATTAACAGGAAAAAGCAAAAAATTTCAGAATTGCACCTTGCAATGTGGAGATATTACTGTTTGTGCATTTACAATATTCATTGATTTTTGCCATTGAAAAACATGTTTTTCATATACCAGAAATGTTTGAAGCTACTGACTGAATGAAAGGAGCTGGCATCTCACTCTCTTTGAATCTTCTTTATCATGCTAGGATTAACAGGAAAAAGCAAAAAATTTCAGAATTGCACCTTGCAATGTGGAGATATTACTGTTTGTGCATTTACAATATTCATTGATTTTTGCCATTGAAAAACGTCCAGAAATGTTTGAAGCTACTGACTGAATGAAAGGAGCTGGCATCTCACTCTCTTTGAATCTTCTTTATCATGCTAGGATTAACAGGAAAAAGCAAAAAATTTCAGAATTGCACCTTGCAATGTTTAGATATTACTGTTTGTGCATTTACAATATTCATTGATTTTTGCCATTGAAAAACGTCCAGAAATGTTTGAAGCTACTGACTGAATGAAAGGAGCTGGCATCTCACTCTCTTTGAATCTTCTTTATCATGCTAGGATTAGCAGGAAAAAGCAAAAAATTTCAGAATTGCACCTTGCAATGTGGAGATATTACTGTTTGTGCATTTACAATATTCATTGATTTTTGCCATTGAAAAACATGTTTTTCATATACCAGAAATGTTTGAAGCTACTGACTGAATGAAAGGAGCTGGCATCTCACTCTCTTTGAATCTTCTTTATCATGCTAGGATTAGCAGGAAAAAGCAAAAAATTTCAGAATTGCACCTTGCAATGTGGAGATATTACTGTTTGTGCATTTACAATATTCATTGATTTTTGCCATTGAAAAACATGTTTTTCATATACCAGAAATGTTTGAAGCTACTGACTGAATGAAAGGAGCTGGCATCTCACTCTCTTTGAATCTTCTTTATCATGCTAGGATTAACAGGAAAAAGCAAAAAATTTCAGAATTGCACCTTGCAATGTGGAGATATTACTGTTTGTGCATTTACAATATTCATTGATTTTTGCCATTGAAAAACGTCCAGAAATGTTTGAAGCTACTGACTGAATGAAAGGAGCTGGCATCTCACTCTCTTTGAATCTTCTTTATCATGCTAGGATTAACAGGAAAAAGCTAAAAATTTCAGAATTGCACCTTGCAATGTGGAGATATTACTGTTTGTGCATTTACAATATTCATTGATTTTTGCCATTGAAAAACATGTTTTTCATATACCAGAAATGTTTGAAGCTACTGACTGAATGAAAGGAGCTGGCATCTCACTCTCTTTGAATCTTCTTTATCATGCTAGGATTAGCAGGAAAAAGCAAAGAATTTCAGAATTGCACCTTGCAATGTGGAGATATTACTGTTTGTGCATTTACAATATTCATTGATTTTTGCCATTGAAAAACATGTTTTTCATATACCAGAAATGTTTGAAGCTACTGACTGAATGAAAGGAGCTGGCATCTCACTCTCTTTGAATCTTCTTTATCATGCTAAGAGGAGCAGGAAAAAGCAAAAAATTTCAGAATTGCACCTTGCAATGCGGAGAAATTACTGTTTGTGCATTTACAATATTCATTGATTTTTGCCATTGAAAAACGTCCAGAAATGATTGAAGCTACTGACTGAATGAAAGGAGCTGTCATCTCACTCTCTTTGAATCTTCTTTATCATGCTAAGAGGAGCAGGAAAAAGCAAAAAATTTCAGAATTGCACCTTGCAATGCGGAGAAATTACTGTTTGTGCATTTACAATATTCATTGATTTTTGCCATTGAAAAATGTCCAGAAATGATTGAAGCTACTGACTGAATGAAAGGAGCTGGCATCTCACTCTCTTTGAATCTTCTTTATCATGCTAGGATTAGCAGGAAAAAGCAAAAAATTTCAGAATTGCACCTTGCAATGTGGAGATATTACTGTTTGTGCATTTACAATATTCATTGATTTTTGCCATTGAAAAACATGTTTTTCATATACCAGAAATGTTTGAAGCTACTGACTGAATGAAAGGAGCTGGCATCTCACTCTCTTTGAATCTTCTTTATCATGCTAGGATTAACAGGAAAAAGCAAAAAATTTCAGAATTTCACCTTGCAATGTGGAGATATTACTGTTTGTGCATTTACAATATTCATTGATTTTTGCCATTGAAAAACATGTTTTTCATATACCAGAAATGTTTGAAGCTACTGACTGAATGAAAGGAGCTGGCATCTCACTCTCTTTGAATCTTCTTTATCATGCTAGGATTAACAGGAAAAAGCAAAAAATTTCAGAATTGCACCTTGCAATGTGGAGATATTACTGTTTGTGCATTTACAATATTCATTGATTTTTGCCATTGAAAAACGTCCAGAAATGTTTGAAGCTACTGACTGAATGAAAGGAGCTGGCATCTCACTCTCTTTGAATCTTCTTTATCATGCTAGGATTAGCAGGAAAAAGCAAAAAATTTCAGAATTGCACCTTGCAATGTGGAGATATTACTGTTTGTGCATTTACAATATTCATTGATTTTTGCCATTGAAAAACATGTTTTTCATATACCAGAAATGTTTGAAGCTACTGACTGAATGAAAGGAGCTGGCATCTCACTCTCTTTGAATCTTCTTTATCATGCTAGGATTAGCAGGAAAAAGCAAAAAATTTCAGAATTGCACCTTGCAATCTGGAGATATTACTGTTTGTGCATTTACAATATTCATTGATTTTTGCCATTGAAAAACGTTTTTCATATACCAGAAATGTTTGAAGCTACTGACTGAATGAAAGGAGCTGGCATCTCACTCTCTTTGAATCTTGTTTATCATGCTAGGATTAACAGGAAAAAGCAAAAAATTTCAGAATTGCACCTTGCAATGTGGAGATATTACTGTTTGTGCATTTACAATATTCATTGATTTTTGCCATTGAAAAACGTCCAGAAATGTTTGAAGCTACTGACTGAATGAAAGGAGCTGGCATCTCACTCTCTTTGAATCTTCTTTATCATGCTAGGATTAACAGGAAAAAGCTAAAAATTTCAGAATTGCACCTTGCAATGTGGAGATATTACTGTTTGTGCATTTACAATATTCATTGATTTTTGCCATTGAAAAACATGTTTTTCATATACCAGAAATGTTTGAAGCTACTGACTGAATGAAAGGAGCTGGCATCTCACTCTCTTTGAATCTTCTTTATCATGCTAGGATTAGCAGGAAAAAGCAAAAAATTTCAGAATTGCACCTTGCAATGTGGAGATATTACTGTTTGTGCATTTACAATATTCATTGATTTTTGCCATTGAAAAACATGTGTTTTTCATATACCAGAAATGTTTGAAGCTACTGACTGAATGAAAGGAGCTGGCATCTCACTCTCTTTGAATCTTCTTTATCATGCTAGGATTAGCAGGAAAAAGCAAAAAATTTCAGAATTGCACCTTGCAATGTGGAGATATTACTGTTTGTGCATTTACAATATTCATTGATTTTTGCCATTGAAAAACATGTTTTTCATATACCAGAAATGTTTGAAGCTACTGACTGAATGAAAGGAGCTGGCATCTCACTCTCTTTGAATCTTCTTTATCATGCTAGGATTAACAGGAAAAAGCAAAAAATTTCAGAATTGCACCTTGCAATGTGGAGATATTACTGTTTGTGCATTTACAATATTCATTGATTTTTGCCATTGAAAAACGTCCAGAAATGTTTGAAGCTACTGACTGAATGAAAGGAGCTGGCATCTCACTCTCTTTGAATCTTCTTTATCATGCTAGGATTAGCAGGAAAAAGCAAAAAATTTCAGAATTGCACCTTGCAATGTGGAGATATTACTGTTTGTGCATTTACAATATTCATTGATTTTTGCCATTGAAAAACATGTTTTTCATATACCAGAAATGTTTGAAGCTACTGACTGAATGAAAGGAGCTGGCATCTCACTCTCTTTGAATCTTCTTTATCATGCTAGGATTAACAGGAAAAAGCAAAAAATTTCAGAATTGCACCTTGCAATGTGGAGATATTACTGTTTGTGCATTTACAATATTCATTGATTTTTGCCATTGAAAAACGTCCAGAAATGTTTGAAGCTACTGACTGAATGAAAGGAGCTGGCATCTCACTCTCTTTGAATCTTCTTTATCATGCTAGGATTAACAGGAAAAAGCTAAAAATTTCAGAATTGCACCTTGCAATGTGGAGATATTACTGTTTGTGCATTTACAATATTCATTGATTTTTGCCATTGAAAAACATGTTTTTCATATACCAGAAATGTTTGAAGCTACTGACTGAATGAAAGGAGCTGGCATCTCACTCTCTTTGAATCTTCTTTATCATGCTAGGATTAGCAGGAAAAAGCAAAGAATTTCAGAATTGCACCTTGCAATGTGGAGATATTACTGTTTGTGCATTTACAATATTCATTGATTTTTGCCATTGAAAAACATGTTTTTCATATACCAGAAATGTTTGAAGCTACTGACTGAATGAAAGGAGCTGGCATCTCACTCTCTTTGAATCTTCTTTATCATGCTAAGAGGAGCAGGAAAAAGCAAAAAATTTCAGAATTGCACCTTGCAATGCGGAGAAATTACTGTTTGTGCATTTACAATATTCATTGATTTTTGCCATTGAAAAACGTCCAGAAATGATTGAAGCTACTGACTGAATGAAAGGAGCTGTCATCTCACTCTCTTTGAATCTTCTTTATCATGCTAAGAGGAGCAGGAAAAAGCAAAAAATTTCAGAATTGCACCTTGCAATGCGGAGAAATTACTGTTTGTGCATTTACAATATTCATTGATTTTTGCCATTGAAAAATGTCCAGAAATGATTGAAGCTACTGACTGAATGAAAGGAGCTGGCATCTCACTCTCTTTGAATCTTCTTTATCATGCTAGGATTAGCAGGAAAAAGCAAAAAATTTCAGAATTGCACCTTGCAATGTGGAGATATTACTGTTTGTGCATTTACAATATTCATTGATTTTTGCCATTGAAAAACATGTTTTTCATATACCAGAAATGTTTGAAGCTACTGACTGAATGAAAGGAGCTGGCATCTCACTCTCTTTGAATCTTCTTTATCATGCTAGGATTAACAGGAAAAAGCAAAAAATTTCAGAATTTCACCTTGCAATGTGGAGATATTACTGTTTGTGCATTTACAATATTCATTGATTTTTGCCATTGAAAAACATGTTTTTCATATACCAGAAATGTTTGAAGCTACTGACTGAATGAAAGGAGCTGGCATCTCACTCTCTTTGAATCTTCTTTATCATGCTAGGATTAACAGGAAAAAGCAAAAAATTTCAGAATTGCACCTTGCAATGTGGAGATATTACTGTTTGTGCATTTACAATATTCATTGATTTTTGCCATTGAAAAACGTCCAGAAATGTTTGAAGCTACTGACTGAATGAAAGGAGCTGGCATCTCACTCTCTTTGAATCTTCTTTATCATGCTAGGATTAGCAGGAAAAAGCAAAAAATTTCAGAATTGCACCTTGCAATGTGGAGATATTACTGTTTGTGCATTTAAAATATTCATTGATTTTTGCCATTGAAAAACATGTTTTTCATATACCAGAAATGTTTGAAGCTACTGACTGAATGAAAGGAGCTGGCATCTCACTCTCTTTGAATCTTCTTTATCATGCTAGGATTAACAGGAAAAAGCAAAAAATTTCAGAATTGCACCTTGCAATGTGGAGATATTACTGTTTGTGCATTTACAATATTCATTGATTTTTGCCATTGAAAAACATGTTTTTCATATACCAGAAATGTTTGAAGCTACTGACTGAATGAAAGGAGCTGGCATCTCACTCTCTTTGAATCTTCTTTATCATGCTAGGATTAACAGGAAAAAGCAAAAAATTTCAGAATTGCACCTTGCAATGTGGAGATATTACTGTTTGTGCATTTACAATATTCATTGATTTTTGCCATTGAAAAACGTCCAGAAATGTTTGAAGCTACTGACTGAATGAAAGGAGCTGGCATCTCACTCTCTTTGAATCTTCTTTATCATGCTAGGATTAACAGGAAAAAGCAAAAAATTTCAGAATTGCACCTTGCAATGTGGAGATATTACTGTTTGTGCATTTACAATATTCATTGATTTTTGCCATTGAAAAACGTCCAGAAATGTTTGAAGCTACTGACTGAATGAAAGGAGCTGGCATCTCACTCTCTTTGAATCTTCTTTATCATGCTAGGATTAGCAGGAAAAAGCAAAAAATTTCAGAATTGCACCTTGCAATGTGGAGATATTACTGTTTGTGCATTTACAATATTCATTGATTTTTGCCATTGAAAAACATGTTTTTCATATACCAGAAATGTTTGAAGCTACTGACTGAATGAAAGGAGCTGGCATCTCACTCTCTTTGAATCTTCTTTATCATGCTAGGATTAGCAGGAAAAAGCAAAAAATTTCAGAATTGCACCTTGCAATGTGGAGATATTACTGTTTGTGCATTTACAATATTCATTGATTTTTGCCATTGAAAAACATGTTTTTCATATACCAGAAATGTTTGAAGCTACTGACTGAATGAAAGGAGCTGGCATCTCACTCTCTTTGAATCTTCTTTATCATGCTAGGATTAACAGGAAAAAGCAAAAAATTTCAGAATTGCACCTTGCAATGTGGAGATATTACTGTTTGTGCATTTACAATATTCATTGATTTTTGCCATTGAAAAACGTCCAGAAATGTTTGAAGCTACTGACTGAATGAAAGGAGCTGGCATCTCACTCTCTTTGAATCTTCTTTATCATGCTAGGATTAACAGGAAAAAGCTAAAAATTTCAGAATTGCACCTTGCAATGTGGAGATATTACTGTTTGTGCATTTACAATATTCATTGATTTTTGCCATTGAAAAACATGTTTTTCATATACCAGAAATGTTTGAAGCTACTGACTGAATGAAAGGAGCTGGCATCTCACTCTCTTTGAATCTTCTTTATCATGCTAGGATTAGCAGGAAAAAGCAAAAAATTTCAGAATTGCACCTTGCAATGTGGAGATATTACTGTTTGTGCATTTACAATATTCATTGATTTTTGCCATTGAAAAACATGTTTTTCATATACCAGAAATGTTTGAAGCTACTGACTGAATGAAAGGAGCTGGCATCTCACTCTCTTTGAATCTTCTTTATCATGCTAGGATTAACAGGAAAAAGCAAAAAATTTCAGAATTTCACCTTGCAATGTGGAGATATTACTGTTTGTGCATTTACAATATTCATTGATTTTTGCCATTGAAAAACATGTTTTTCATATACCAGAAATGTTTGAAGCTACTGACTGAATGAAAGGAGCTGGCATCTCACTCTCTTTGAATCTTCTTTATCATGCTAGGATTAACAGGAAAAAGCAAAAAATTTCAGAATTGCACCTTGCAATGTGGAGATATTACTGTTTGTGCATTTACAATATTCATTGATTTTTGCCATTGAAAAACGTCCAGAAATGTTTGAAGCTACTGACTGAATGAAAGGAGCTGGCATCTCACTCTCTTTGAATCTTCTTTATCATGCTAGGATTAACAGGAAAAAGCTAAAAATTTCAGAATTGCACCTTGCAATGTGGAGATATTACTGTTTGTGCATTTACAATATTCATTGATTTTTGCCATTGAAAAACATGTTTTTCATATACCAGAAATGTTTGAAGCTACTGACTGAATGAAAGGAGCTGGCATCTCACTCTCTTTGAATCTTCTTTATCATGCTAGGATTAGCAGGAAAAAGCAAAAAATTTCAGAATTGCACCTTGCAATGTGGAGATATTACTGTTTGTGCATTTACAATATTCATTGATTTTTGCCATTGAAAAACATGTGATTTTCATATACCAGAAATGTTTGAAGCTACTGACTGAATGAAAGGAGCTGGCATCTCACTCTCTTTGAATCTTCTTTATCATGCTAGGATTAGCAGGAAAAAGCAAAAAATTTCAGAATTGCACCTTGCAATGTGGAGATATTACTGTTTGTGCATTTACAATATTCATTGATTTTTGCCATTGAAAAACGTTTTTCATATACCAGAAATGTTTGAAGCTACTGACTGAATGAAAGGAGCTGGCATCTCACTCTCTTTGAATCTTCTTTATCATGCTAGGATTAACAGGAAAAAGCAAAAAATTTCAGAATTGCACCTTGCAATGTGGAGATATTACTGTTTGTGCATTTACAATATTCATTGATTTTTGCCATTGAAAAACGTCCAGAAATGTTTGAAGCTACTGACTGAATGAAAGGAGCTGGCATCTCACTCTCTTTGAATCTTCTTTATCATGCTAGGATTAGCAGGAAAAAGCAAAAAATTTCAGAATTGCACCTTGCAATGTGGAGATATTACTGTTTGTGCATTTACAATATTCATTGATTTTTGCCATTGAAAAACATGTTTTTCATATACCAGAAATGTTTGAAGCTACTGACTGAATGAAAGGAGCTGGCATCTCACTCTCTTTGAATCTTCTTTATCATGCTAGGATTAACAGGAAAAAGCAAAAAATTTCAGAATTGCACCTTGCAATGTGGAGATATTACTGTTTGTGCATTTACAATATTCATTGATTTTTGCCATTGAAAAACGTCCAGAAATGTTTGAAGCTACTGACTGAATGAAAGGAGCTGGCATCTCACTCTCTTTGAATCTTCTTTATCATGCTAGGATTAGCAGGAAAAAGCAAAAAATTTCAGAATTGCACCTTGCAATGTGGAGATATTACTGTTTGTGCATTTACAATATTCATTGATTTTTGCCATTGAAAAACATGTTTTTCATATACCAGAAATGTTTGAAGCTACTGACTGAATGAAAGGAGCTGGCATCTCACTCTCTTTGAATCTTCTTTATCATGCTAGGATTAGCAGGAAAAAGCAAAAAATTTCAGAATTGCACCTTGCAATGTGGAGATATTACTGTTTGTGCATTTACAATATTCATTGATTTTTGCCATTGAAAAACATGTTTTTCATATACCAGAAATGTTTGAAGCTACTGACTGAATGAAAGGAGCTGGCATCTCACTCTCTTTGAATCTTCTTTATCATGCTAGGATTAACAGGAAAAAGCAAAAAATTTCAGAATTGCACCTTGCAATGTGGAGATATTACTGTTTGTGCATTTACAATATTCATTGATTTTTGCCATTGAAAAACGTCCAGAAATGTTTGAAGCTACTGACTGAATGAAAGGAGCTGGCATCTCACTCTCTTTGAATCTTCTTTATCATGCTAGGATTAACAGGAAAAAGCTAAAAATTTCAGAATTGCACCTTGCAATGTGGAGATATTACTGTTTGTGCATTTACAATATTCATTGATTTTTGCCATTGAAAAACATGTTTTTCATATACCAGAAATGTTTGAAGCTACTGACTGAATGAAAGGAGCTGGCATCTCACTCTCTTTGAATCTTCTTTATCATGCTAGGATTAGCAGGAAAAAGCAAAAAATTTCAGAATTGCACCTTGCAATGTGGAGATATTACTGTTTGTGCATTTACAATATTCATTGATTTTTGCCATTGAAAAACATGTTTTTCATATACCAGAAATGTTTGAAGCTACTGACTGAATGAAAGGAGCTGGCATCTCACTCTCTTTGAATCTTCTTTATCATGCTAGGATTAACAGGAAAAAGCAAAAAATTTCAGAATTTCACCTTGCAATGTGGAGATATTACTGTTTGTGCATTTACAATATTCATTGATTTTTGCCATTGAAAAACATGTTTTTCATATACCAGAAATGTTTGAAGCTACTGACTGAATGAAAGGAGCTGGCATCTCACTCTCTTTGAATCTTCTTTATCATGCTAGGATTAACAGGAAAAAGCAAAAAATTTCAGAATTGCACCTTGCAATGTGGAGATATTACTGTTTGTGCATTTACAATATTCATTGATTTTTGCCATTGAAAAACGTCCAGAAATGTTTGAAGCTACTGACTGAATGAAAGGAGCTGGCATCTCACTCTCTTTGAATCTTTTTTATCATGCTAGGATTAACAGGAAAAAGCTAAAAATTTCAGAATTGCACCTTGCAATGTGGAGATATTACTGTTTGTGCATTTACAATATTCATTGATTTTTGCCATTGAAAAACATGTTTTTCATATACCAGAAATGTTTGAAGCTACTGACTGAATGAAAGGAGCTGGCATCTCACTCTCTTTGAATCTTGTTTATCATGCTAGGATTAGCAGGAAAAAGCAAAAAATTTCAGAATTGCACCTTGCAATGTGGAGATATTACTGTTTGTGCATTTACAATATTCATTGATTTTTGCCATTGAAAAACGTCCAGAAATGTTTGAAGCTACTGACTGAATGAAAGGAGCTGGCATCTCACTCTCTTTGAATCTTCTTTATCATGCTAGGATTAACAGGAAAAAGCTAAAAATTTCAGAATTGCACCTTGCAATGTGGAGATATTACTGTTTGTGCATTTACAATATTCATTGATTTTTGCCATTGAAAAACATGTTTTTCATATACCAGAAATGTTTGAAGCTACTGACTGAATGAAAGGAGCTGGCATCTCACTCTCTTTGAATCTTCTTTATCATGCTAGGATTAGCAGGAAAAAGCAAAAAATTTCAGAATTGCACCTTGCAATGTGGAGATATTACTGTTTGTGCATTTACAATATTCATTGATTTTTGCCATTGAAAAACATGTGATTTTCATATACCAGAAATGTTTGAAGCTACTGACTGAATGAAAGGAGCTGGCATCTCACTCTCTTTGAATCTTCTTTATCATGCTAGGATTAGCAGGAAAAAGCAAAAAATTTCAGAATTGCACCTTGCAATGTGGAGATATTACTGTTTGTGCATTTACAATATTCATTGATTTTTGCCATTGAAAAACGTTTTTCATATACCAGAAATGTTTGAAGCTACTGACTGAATGAAAGGAGCTGGCATCTCACTCTCTTTGAATCTTCTTTATCATGCTAGGATTAACAGGAAAAAGCAAAAAATTTCAGAATTGCACCTTGCAATGTGGAGATATTACTGTTTGTGCATTTACAATATTCATTGATTTTTGCCATTGAAAAACGTCCAGAAATGTTTGAAGCTACTGACTGAATGAAAGGAGCTGGCATCTCACTCTCTTTGAATCTTCTTTATCATGCTAGGATTAGCAGGAAAAAGCAAAAAATTTCAGAATTGCACCTTGCAATGTGGAGATATTACTGTTTGTGCATTTACAATATTCATTGATTTTTGCCATTGAAAAACATGTTTTTCATATACCAGAAATGTTTGAAGCTACTGACTGAATGAAAGGAGCTGGCATCTCACTCTCTTTGAATCTTCTTTATCATGCTAGGATTAACAGGAAAAAGCAAAAAATTTCAGAATTGCACCTTGCAATGTGGAGATATTACTGTTTGTGCATTTACAATATTCATTGATTTTTGCCATTGAAAAACGTCCAGAAATGTTTGAAGCTACTGACTGAATGAAAGGAGCTGGCATCTCACTCTCTTTGAATCTTCTTTATCATGCTAGGATTAGCAGGAAAAAGCAAAAAATTTCAGAATTGCACCTTGCAATGTGGAGATATTACTGTTTGTGCATTTACAATATTCATTGATTTTTGCCATTGAAAAACATGTTTTTCATATACCAGAAATGTTTGAAGCTACTGACTGAATGAAAGGAGCTGGCATCTCACTCTCTTTGAATCTTCTTTATCATGCTAGGATTAGCAGGAAAAAGCAAAAAATTTCAGAATTGCACCTTGCAATGTGGAGATATTACTGTTTGTGCATTTACAATATTCATTGATTTTTGCCATTGAAAAACGTTTTTCATATACCAGAAATGTTTGAAGCTACTGACTGAATGAAAGGAGCTGGCATCTCACTCTCTTTGAATCTTCTTTATCATGCTAGGATTAACAGGAAAAAGCAAAAAATTTCAGAATTGCACCTTGCAATGTGGAGATATTACTGTTTGTGCATTTACAATATTCATTGATTTTTGCCATTGAAAAACATCCAGAAATGTTTGAAGCTACTGACTGAATGAAAGGAGCTGGCATCTCACTCTCTTTGAATCTTCTTTATCATGCTAGGATTAGCAGGAAAAAGCAAAAAATTTCAGAATTGCACCTTGCAATGTGGAGATATTACTGTTTGTGCATTTACAATATTCATTGATTTTTGCCATTGAAAAACATGTTTTTCATATACCAGAAATGTTTGAAGCTACTGACTGAATGAAAGGAGCTGGCATCTCACTCTCTTTGAATCTTCTTTATCATGCTAGGATTAGCAGGAAAAAGCAAAAAATTTCAGAATTGCACCTTGCAATGTGGAGATATTACTGTTTGTGCATTTACAATATTCATTGATTTTTGCCATTGAAAAACATGTTTTTCATATACCAGAAATGTTTGAAGCTACTGACTGAATGAAAGGAGCTGGCATCTCACTCTCTTTGAATCTTCTTTATCATGCTAGGATTAACAGGAAAAAGCAAAAAATTTCAGAATTTCACCTTGCAATGTGGAGATATTACTGTTTGTGCATTTACAATATTCATTGATTTTTGCCATTGAAAAACATGTTTTTCATATACCAGAAATGTTTGAAGCTACTGACTGAATGAAAGGAGCTGGCATCTCACTCTCTTTGAATCTTCTTTATCATGCTAGGATTAACAGGAAAAAGCAAAAAATTTCAGAATTGCACCTTGCAATGTGGAGATATTACTGTTTGTGCATTTACAATATTCATTGATTTTTGCCATTGAAAAACGTCCAGAAATGTTTGAAGCTACTGACTGAATGAAAGGAGCTGGCATCTCACTCTCTTTGAATCTTCTTTATCATGCTAGGATTAACAGGAAAAAGCTAAAAATTTCAGAATTGCACCTTGCAATGTGGAGATATTACTGTTTGTGCATTTACAATATTCATTGATTTTTGCCATTGAAAAACATGTTTTTCATATACCAGAAATGTTTGAAGCTACTGACTGAATGAAAGGAGCTGGCATCTCACTCTCTTTGAATCTTGTTTATCATGCTAGGATTAGCAGGAAAAAGCAAAAAATTTCAGAATTGCACCTTGCAATGTGGAGATATTACTGTTTGTGCATTTACAATATTCATTGATTTTTGCCATTGAAAAACGTCCAGAAATGTTTGAAGCTACTGACTGAATGAAAGGAGCTGGCATCTCACTCTCTTTGAATCTTCTTTATCATGCTAGGATTAACAGGAAAAAGCTAAAAATTTCAGAATTGCACCTTGCAATGTGGAGATATTACTGTTTGTGCATTTACAATATTCATTGATTTTTGCCATTGAAAAACATGTTTTTCATATACCAGAAATGTTTGAAGCTACTGACTGAATGAAAGGAGCTGGCATCTCACTCTCTTTGAATCTTCTTTATCATGCTAGGATTAGCAGGAAAAAGCAAAAAATTTCAGAATTGCACCTTGCAATGTGGAGATATTACTGTTTGTGCATTTACAATATTCATTGATTTTTGCCATTGAAAAACGTGATTTTCATATACCAGAAATGTTTGAAGCTACTGACTGAATGAAAGGAGCTGGCATCTCACTCTCTTTGAATCTTCTTTATCATGCTAGGATTAGCAGGAAAAAGCAAAAAATTTCAGAATTGCACCTTGCAATGTGGAGATATTACTGTTTGTGCATTTACAATATTCATTGATTTTTGCCATTGAAAAACATGTTTTTCATATACCAGAAATGTTTGAAGCTACTGACTGAATGAAAGGAGCTGGCATCTCACTCTCTTTGAATCTTCTTTATCATGCTAGGATTAACAGGAAAAAGCAAAAAATTTCAGAATTGCACCTTGCAATGTGGAGATATTACTGTTTGTGCATTTACAATATTCATTGATTTTTGCCATTGAAAAACGTCCAGAAATGTTTGAAGCTACTGACTGAATGAAAGGAGCTGGCATCTCACTCTCTTTGAATCTTCTTTATCATGCTAGGATTAGCAGGAAAAAGCAAAAAATTTCAGAATTGCACCTTGCAATGTGGAGATATTACTGTTTGTGCATTTACAATATTCATTGATTTTTGCCATTGAAAAACATGTTTTTCATATACCAGAAATGTTTGAAGCTACTGACTGAATGAAAGGAGCTGGCATCTCACTCTCTTTGAATCTTCTTTATCATGCTAGGATTAACAGGAAAAAGCAAAAAATTTCAGAATTGCACCTTGCAATGTGGAGATATTACTGTTTGTGCATTTACAATATTCATTGATTTTTGCCATTGAAAAACGTCCAGAAATGTTTGAAGCTACTGACTGAATGAAAGGAGCTGGCATCTCACTCTCTTTGAATCTTCTTTATCATGCTAGAATTAGCAGGAAAAAGCAAAAAATTTCAGAATTGCACCTTGCAATGTGGAGATATTACTGTTTGTGCATTTACAATATTCATTGATTTTTGCCATTGAAAAACATGTTTTTCATATACCAGAAATGTTTGAAGCTACTGACTGAATGAAAGGAGCTGGCATCTCACTCTCTTTGAATCTTCTTTATCATGCTAGGATTAGCAGGAAAAAGCAAAAAATTTCAGAATTGCACCTTGCAATGTGGAGATATTACTGTTTGTGCATTTACAATATTCATTGATTTTTGCCATTGAAAAACGTTTTTCATATACCAGAAATGTTTGAAGCTACTGACTGAATGAAAGGAGCTGGCATCTCACTCTCTTTGAATCTTCTTTATCATGCTAGGATTAACAGGAAAAAGCAAAAAATTTCAGAATTGCACCTTGCAATGTGGAGATATTACTGTTTGTGCATTTACAATATTCATTGATTTTTGCCATTGAAAAACATCCAGAAATGTTTGAAGCTACTGACTGAATGAAAGGAGCTGGCATCTCACTCTCTTTGAATCTTCTTTATCATGCTAGGATTAGCAGGAAAAAGCAAAAAATTTCAGAATTGCACCTTGCAATGTGGAGATATTACTGTTTGTGCATTTACAATATTCATTGATTTTTGCCATTGAAAAACATGTTTTTCATATACCAGAAATGTTTGAAGCTACTGACTGAATGAAAGGAGCTGGCATCTCACTCTCTTTGAATCTTCTTTATCATGCTAGGATTAGCAGGAAAAAGCAAAAAATTTCAGAATTGCACCTTGCAATGTGGAGATATTACTGTTTGTGCATTTACAATATTCATTGATTTTTGCCATTGAAAAACGTTTTTCATATACCAGAAATGTTTGAAGCTACTGACTGAATGAAAGGAGCTGGCATCTCACTCTCTTTGAATCTTCTTTATCATGCTAGGATTAACAGGAAAAAGCAAAAAATTTCAGAATTGCACCTTGCAATGTGGAGATATTACTGTTTGTGCATTTACAATATTCATTGATTTTTGCCATTGAAAAACGTCCAGAAATGTTTGAAGCTACTGACTGAATGAAAGGAGCTGGCATCTCACTCTCTTTGAATCTTCTTTATCATGCTAGGATTAACAGGAAAAAGCAAAAAATTTCAGAATTGCACCTTGCAATGTGGAGATATTACTGTTTGTGCATTTACAATATTCATTGATTTTTGCCATTGAAAAACATGTTTTTCATATACCAGAAATGTTTGAAGCTACTGACTGAATGAAAGGAGCTGGCATCTCACTCTCTTTGAATCTTCTTTATCATGCTAGGATTAGCAGGAAAAAGCAAAAAATTTCAGAATTGCACCTTGCAATGTGGAGATATTACTGTTTGTGCATTTACAATATTCATTGATTTTTGCCATTGAAAAACGTTTTTCATATACCAGAAATGTTTGAAGCTACTGACTGAATGAAAGGAGCTGGCATCTCACTCTCTTTGAATCTTCTTTATCATGCTAGGATTAACAGGAAAAAGCAAAAAATTTCAGAATTGCACCTTGCAATGTGGAGATATTACTGTTTGTGCATTTACAATATTCATTGATTTTTGCCATTGAAAAACGTCCAGAAATGTTTGAAGCTACTGACTGAATGAAAGGAGCTGGCATCTCACTCTCTTTGAATCTTCTTTATCATGCTAGGATTAACAGGAAAAAGCAAAAAATTTCAGAATTGCACCTTGCAATGTGGAGATATTACTGTTTGTGCATTTACAATATTCATTGATTTTTGCCATTGAAAAACATGTTTTTCATATACCAGAAATGTTTGAAGCTACTGACTGAATGAAAGGAGCTGGCATCTCACTCTCTTTGAATCTTCTTTATCATGCTAGGATTAGCAGGAAAAAGCAAAAAATTTCAGAATTGCACCTTGCAATGTGGAGATATTACTGTTTGTGCATTTACAATATTCATTGATTTTTGCCATTGAAAAACATGTTTTTCATATACCAGAAATGTTTGAAGCTACTGACTGAATGAAAGGAGCTGGCATCTCACTCTCTTTGAATCTTCTTTATCATGCTAGGATTAACAGGAAAAAGCAAAAAATTTCAGAATTGCACCTTGCAATGTGGAGATATTACTGTTTGTGCATTTACAATATTCATTGATTTTTGCCATTGAAAAACGTCCAGAAATGTTTGAAGCTACTGACTGAATGAAAGGAGCTGGCATCTCACTCTCTTTGAATCTTCTTTATCATGCTAGGATTAACAGGAAAAAGCTAAAAATTTCAGAACTGCACCTTGCAATGTGGAGATATTACTGTTTGTGCATTTACAATATTCATTGATTTTTGCCATTGAAAAACATGTTTTTCATATACCAGAAATGTTTGAAGCTACTGACTGAATGAAAGGAGCTGGCATCTCACTCTCTTTGAATCTTCTTTATCATGCTAGGATTAGCAGGAAAAAGCAAAGAATTTCAGAATTGCACCTTGCAATGTGGAGATATTACTGTTTGTGCATTTACAATATTCATTGATTTTTGCCATTGAAAAACATGTTTTTCATATACCAGAAATGTTTGAAGCTACTGACTGAATGAAAGGAGCTGGCATCTCACTCTCTTTGAATCTTCTTTATCATGCTAGGATTAGCAGGAAAAAGCAAAAAATTTCAGAATTGCACCTTGCAATGTGGAGATATTACTGTTTGTGCATTTACAATATTCATTGATTTTTGCCATTGAAAAACATGTTTTTCATATACCAGAAATGTTTGAAGCTACTGACTGAATGAAAGGAGCTGGCATCTCACTCTCTTTGAATCTTCTTTATCATGCTAGGATTAACAGGAAAAAGCAAAAAATTTCAGAATTGCACCTTGCAATGTGGAGATATTACTGTTTGTGCATTTACAATATTCATTGATTTTTGCCATTGAAAAACGTCCAGAAATGTTTGAAGCTACTGACTGAATGAAAGGAGCTGGCATCTCACTCTCTTTGAATCTTCTTTATCATGCTAGGATTAGCAGGAAAAAGCAAAAAATTTCAGAATTGCACCTTGCAATGTGGAGATATTACTGTTTGTGCATTTACAATATTCATTGATTTTTGCCATTGAAAAACATGTTTTTCATATACCAGAAATGTTTGAAGCTACTGACTGAATGAAAGGAGCTGGCATCTCACTCTCTTTGAATCTTCTTTATCATGCTAGGATTAGCAGGAAAAAGCAAAAAATTTCAGAATTGCACCTTGCAATGTGGAGATATTACTGTTTGTGCATTTACAATATTCATTGATTTTTGCCATTGAAAAACATGTTTTTCATATACCAGAAATGTTTGAAGCTACTGACTGAATGAAAGGAGCTGGCATCTCACTCTCTTTGAATCTTCTTTATCATGCTAGGATTAACAGGAAAAAGCAAAAAATTTCAGAATTGCACCTTGCAATGTGGAGATATTACTGTTTGTGCATTTACAATATTCATTGATTTTTGCCATTGAAAAACATCCAGAAATGTTTGAAGCTACTGACTGAATGAAAGGAGCTGGCATCTCACTCTCTTTGAATCTTCTTTATCATGCTAGGATTAGCAGGAAAAAGCAAAAAATTTCAGAATTGCACCTTGCAATGTGGAGATATTACTGTTTGTGCATTTACAATATTCATTGATTTTTGCCATTGAAAAACATGTTTTTCATATACCAGAAATGTTTGAAGCTACTGACTGAATGAAAGGAGCTGGCATCTCACTCTCTTTGAATCTTCTTTATCATGCTAGGATTAGCAGGAAAAAGCAAAAAATTTCAGAATTGCACCTTGCAATGTGGAGATATTACTGTTTGTGCATTTACAATATTCATTGATTTTTGCCATTGAAAAACGTTTTTCATATACCAGAAATGTTTGAAGCTACTGACTGAATGAAAGGAGCTGGCATCTCACTCTCTTTGAATCTTCTTTATCATGCTAGGATTAACAGGAAAAAGCAAAAAATTTCAGAATTGCACCTTGCAATGTGGAGATATTACTGTTTGTGCATTTACAATATTCATTGATTTTTGCCATTGAAAAACGTCCAGAAATGTTTGAAGCTACTGACTGAATGAAAGGAGCTGGCATCTCACTCTCTTTGAATCTTCTTTATCATGCTAGGATTAACAGGAAAAAGCAAAAAATTTCAGAATTGCACCTTGCAATGTGGAGATATTACTGTTTGTGCATTTACAATATTCATTGATTTTTGCCATTGAAAAACGTCCAGAAATGTTTGAAGCTACTGACTGAATGAAAGGAGCTGGCATCTCACTCTCTTTGAATCTTCTTTATCATGCTAGGATTAGCAGGAAAAAGCAAAAAATTTCAGAATTGCACCTTGCAATGTGGAGATATTACTGTTTGTGCATTTACAATATTCATTGATTTTTGCCATTGAAAAACATGTTTTTCATATACCAGAAATGTTTGAAGCTACTGACTGAATGAAAGGAGCTGGCATCTCACTCTCTTTGAATCTTCTTTATCATGCTAGGATTAGCAGGAAAAAGCAAAAAATTTCAGAATTGCACCTTGCAATGTGGAGATATTACTGTTTGTGCATTTACAATATTCATTGATTTTTGCCATTGAAAAACATGTTTTTCATATACCAGAAATGTTTGAAGCTACTGACTGAATGAAAGGAGCTGGCATCTCACTCTCTTTGAATCTTCTTTATCATGCTAGGATTAACAGGAAAAAGCAAAAAATTTCAGAATTGCACCTTGCAATGTGGAGATATTACTGTTTGTGCATTTACAATATTCATTGATTTTTGCCATTGAAAAACGTCCAGAAATGTTTGAAGCTACTGACTGAATGAAAGGAGCTGGCATCTCACTCTCTTTGAATCTTCTTTATCATGCTAGGATTAACAGGAAAAAGCTAAAAATTTCAGAACTGCACCTTGCAATGTGGAGATATTACTGTTTGTGCATTTACAATATTCATTGATTTTTGCCATTGAAAAACATGTTTTTCATATACCAGAAATGTTTGAAGCTACTGACTGAATGAAAGGAGCTGGCATCTCACTCTCTTTGAATCTTCTTTATCATGCTAGGATTAGCAGGAAAAAGCAAAGAATTTCAGAATTGCACCTTGCAATGTGGAGATATTACTGTTTGTGCATTTACAATATTCATTGATTTTTGCCATTGAAAAACATGTTTTTCATATACCAGAAATGTTTGAAGCTACTGACTGAATGAAAGGAGCTGGCATCTCACTCTCTTTGAATCTTCTTTATCATGCTAGGATTAGCAGGAAAAAGCAAAAAATTTCAGAATTGCACCTTGCAATGTGGAGATATTACTGTTTGTGCATTTACAATATTCATTGATTTTTGCCATTGAAAAACATGTTTTTCATATACCAGAAATGTTTGAAGCTACTGACTGAATGAAAGGAGCTGGCATCTCACTCTCTTTGAATCTTCTTTATCATGCTAGGATTAACAGGAAAAAGCAAAAAATTTCAGAATTGCACCTTGCAATGTGGAGATATTACTGTTTGTGCATTTACAATATTCATTGATTTTTGCCATTGAAAAACGTCCAGAAATGTTTGAAGCTACTGACTGAATGAAAGGAGCTGGCATCTCACTCTCTTTGAATCTTCTTTATCATGCTAGGATTAGCAGGAAAAAGCAAAAAATTTCAGAATTGCACCTTGCAATGTGGAGATATTACTGTTTGTGCATTTACAATATTCATTGATTTTTGCCATTGAAAAACATGTTTTTCATATACCAGAAATGTTTGAAGCTACTGACTGAATGAAAGGAGCTGGCATCTCACTCTCTTTGAATCTTCTTTATCATGCTAGGATTAGCAGGAAAAAGCAAAAAATTTCAGAATTGCACCTTGCAATGTGGAGATATTACTGTTTGTGCATTTACAATATTCATTGATTTTTGCCATTGAAAAACATGTTTTTCATATACCAGAAATGTTTGAAGCTACTGACTGAATGAAAGGAGCTGGCATCTCACTCTCTTTGAATCTTCTTTATCATGCTAGGATTAACAGGAAAAAGCAAAAAATTTCAGAATTGCACCTTGCAATGTGGAGATATTACTGTTTGTGCATTTACAATATTCATTGATTTTTGCCATTGAAAAACGTCCAGAAATGTTTGAAGCTACTGACTGAATGAAAGGAGCTGGCATCTCACTCTCTTTGAATCTTCTTTATCATGCTAGGATTAACAGGAAAAAGCTAAAAATTTCAGAATTGCACCTTCCAATGTGGAGATATTACTGTTTGTGCATTTACAATATTCATTGATTTTTGCCATTGAAAAACATGTTTTTCATATACCAGAAATGTTTGAAGCTACTGACTGAATGAAAGGAGCTGGCATCTCACTCTCTTTGAATCTTCTTTATCATGCTAGGATTAGCAGGAAAAAGCAAAAAATTTCAGAATTGCACCATGCAATGTGGAGATATTACTGTTTGTGCATTTACAATATTCATTGATTTTTGCCATTGAAAAACATGTTTTTCATATACCAGAAATGTTTGAAGCTACTGACTGAATGAAAGGAGCTGGCATCTCACTCTCTTTGAATCTTCTTTATCATGCTAGGATTAACAGGAAAAAGCAAAAAATTTCAGAATTGCACCTTGCAATGTGGAGATATTACTGTTTGTGCATTTACAATATTCATTGATTTTTGCCATTGAAAAACGTCCAGAAATGTTTGAAGCTACTGACTGAATGAAAGGAGCTGGCATCTCACTCTCTTTGAATCTTCTTTATCATGCTAGGATTAGCAGGAAAAAGCAAAAAATTTCAGAATTGCACCTTGCAATGTGGAGATATTACTGTTTGTGCATTTACAATATTCATTGATTTTTGCCATTGAAAAACATGTTTTTCATATACCAGAAATGTTTGAAGCTACTGACTGAATGAAAGGAGCTGGCATCTCACTCTCTTTGAATCTTCTTTATCATGCTAGGATTAGCAGGAAAAAGCAAAAAATTTCAGAATTGCACCTTGCAATGTGGAGATATTACTGTTTGTGCATTTACAATATTCATTGATTTTTGCCATTGAAAAACATGTTTTTCATATACCAGAAATGTTTGAAGCTACTGACTGAATGAAAGGAGCTGGCATCTCACTCTCTTTGAATCTTCTTTATCATGCTAGGATTAACAGGAAAAAGCAAAAAATTTCAGAATTGCACCTTGCAATGTGGAGATATTACTGTTTGTGCATTTACAATATTCATTGATTTTTGCCATTGAAAAACGTCCAGAAATGTTTGAAGCTACTGACTGAATGAAAGGAGCTGGCATCTCACTCTCTTTGAATCTTCTTTATCATGCTAGGATTAACAGGAAAAAGCTAAAAATTTCAGAATTGCACCTTGCAATGTGGAGATATTACTGTTTGTGCATTTACAATATTCATTGATTTTTGCCATTGAAAAACATGTTTTTCATATACCAGAAATGTTTGAAGCTACTGACTGAATGAAAGGAGCTGGCATCTCACTCTCTTTGAATCTTCTTTATCATGCTAGGATTAGCAGGAAAAAGCAAAGAATTTCAGAATTGCACCTTGCAATGTGGAGATATTACTGTTTGTGCATTTACAATATTCATTGATTTTTGCCATTGAAAAACATGTTTTTCATATACCAGAAATGTTTGAAGCTACTGACTGAATGAAAGGAGCTGGCATCTCACTCTCTTTGAATCTTCTTTATCATGCTAAGAGGAGCAGGAAAAAGCAAAAAATTTCAGAATTGCACCTTGCAATGCGGAGAAATTACTGTTTGTGCATTTACAATATTCATTGATTTTTGCCATTGAAAAACGTCCAGAAATGATTGAAGCTACTGACTGAATGAAAGGAGCTGTCATCTCACTCTCTTTGAATCTTCTTTATCATGCTAAGAGGAGCAGGAAAAAGCAAAAAATTTCAGAATTGCACCTTGCAATGCGGAGAAATTACTGTTTGTGCATTTACAATATTCATTGATTTTTGCCATTGAAAAATGTCCAGAAATGATTGAAGCTACTGACTGAATGAAAGGAGCTGGCATCTCACTCTCTTTGAATCTTCTTTATCATGCTAGGATTAGCAGGAAAAAGCAAAAAATTTCAGAATTGCACCTTGCAATGTGGAGATATTACTGTTTGTGCATTTACAATATTCATTGATTTTTGCCATTGAAAAACATGTTTTTCGTATACCAGAAATGTTTGAAGCTACTGACTGAATGAAAGGAGCGGGCATCTCACTCTCTTTGAATCTTCTTTATCATGCTAGGATTAACAGGAAAAAGCAAAAAATTTCAGAATTTCACCTTGCAATGTGGAGATATTACTGTTTGTGCATTTACAATATTCATTGATTTTTGCCATTGAAAAACATGTTTTTCATATACCAGAAATGTTTGAAGCTACTGACTGAATGAAAGGAGCTGGCATCTCACTCTCTTTGAATCTTCTTTATCATGCTAGGATTAACAGGAAAAAGCAAAAAATTTCAGAATTGCACCTTGCAATGTGGAGATATTACTGTTTGTGCATTTACAATATTCATTGATTTTTGCCATTGAAAAACGTCCAGAAATGTTTGAAGCTACTGACTGAATGAAAGGAGCTGGCATCTCACTCTCTTTGAATCTTCTTTATCATGCTAGGATTAGCAGGAAAAAGCAAAAAATTTCAGAATTGCACCTTGCAATGTGGAGATATTACTGTTTGTGCATTTACAATATTCATTGATTTTTGCCATTGAAAAACATGTTTTTCATATACCAGAAATGTTTGAAGCTACTGACTGAATGAAAGGAGCTGGCATCTCACTCTCTTTGAATCTTCTTTATCATGCTAGGATTAGCAGGAAAAAGCAAAAAATTTCAGAATTGCACCTTGCAATGTGGAGATATTACTGTTTGTGCATTTACAATATTCATTGATTTTTGCCATTGAAAAACGTTTTTCATATACCAGAAATGTTTGAAGCTACTGACTGAATGAAAGGAGCTGGCATCTCACTCTCTTTGAATCTTCTTTATCATGCTAGGATTAACAGGAAAAAGCAAAAAATTTCAGAATTGCACCTTGCAATGTGGAGATATTACTGTTTGTGCATTTACAATATTCATTGATTTTTGCCATTGAAAAACGTCCAGAAATGTTTGAAGCTACTGACTGAATGAAAGGAGCTGGCATCTCACTCTCTTTGAATCTTCTTTATCATGCTAGGATTAAGAGGAAAAAGCAAAAAATTTCAGAATTGCACCTTGCAATGTGGAGATATTACTGTTTGTGCATTTACAATATTCATTGATTTTTGCCATTGAAAAACGTCCAGAAATGTTTGAAGCTACTGACTGAATGAAAGGAGCTGGCATCTCACTCTCTTTGAATCTTCTTTATCATGCTAGGATTAGCAGGAAAAAGCAAAAAATTTCAGAATTGCAATTTGCAATGTGGAGATATTACTGTTTGTGCATTTACAATATTCATTGATTTTTGCCATTGAAAAACATGTTTTTCATATACCAGAAATGTTTGAAGCTACTGACTGAATGAAAGGAGCTGGCATCTCACTCTCTTTGAATCTTCTTTATCATGCTAGGATTAGCAGGAAAAAGCAAAAAATTTCAGAATTGCACCTTGCAATGTGGAGATATTACTGTTTGTGCATTTACAATATTCATTGATTTTTGCCATTGAAAAACATGTTTTTCATATACCAGAAATGTTTGAAGCTACTGACTGAATGAAAGGAGCTGGCATCTCACTCTCTTTGAATCTTCTTTATCATGCTAGGATTAACAGGAAAAAGCAAAAAATTTCAGAATTGCACCTTGCAATGTGGAGATATTACTGTTTGTGCATTTACAATATTCATTGATTTTTGCCATTGAAAAACGTCCAGAAATGTTTGAAGCTACTGACTGAATGAAAGGAGCTGGCATCTCACTCTCTTTGAATCTTCTTTATCATGCTAGGATTAACAGGAAAAAGCTAAAAATTTCAGAACTGCACCTTGCAATGTGGAGATATTACTGTTTGTGCATTTACAATATTCATTGATTTTTGCCATTGAAAAACATGTTTTTCATATACCAGAAATGTTTGAAGCTACTGACTGAATGAAAGGAGCTGGCATCTCACTCTCTTTGAATCTTCTTTATCATGCTAGGATTAGCAGGAAAAAGCAAAAAATTTCAGAATTGCACCTTGCAATGTGGAGATATTACTGTTTGTGCATTTACAATATTCATTGATTTTTGCCATTGAAAAACATGTTTTTCATATACCAGAAATGTTTGAAGCTACTGACTGAATGAAAGGAGCTGGCATCTCACTCTCTTTGAATCTTCTTTGTCATGCTAGGATTAACAGGAAAAAGCAAAAAATTTCAGAATTGCACCTTGCAATGTGGAGATATTACTGTTTGTGCATTTACAATATTCATTGATTTTTGCCATTGAAAAACGTCCAGAAATGTTTGAAGCTACTGACTGAATGAAAGGAGCTGGCATCTCACTCTCTTTGAATCTTCTTTATCATGCTAGGATTAACAGGAAAAAGCTAAAAATTTCAGAATTGCACCTTGCAATGTGGAGATATTACTGTTTGTGCATTTACAATATTCATTGATTTTTGCCATTGAAAAACATGTTTTTCATATACCAGAAATGTTTGAAGCTACTGACTGAATGAAAGGAGCTGGCATCTCACTCTCTTTGAATCTTCTTTATCATGCTAGGATTAGCAGGAAAAAGCAAAAAATTTCAGAATTGCACCTTGCAATGTGGAGATATTACTGTTTGTGCATTTACAATATTCATTGATTTTTGCCATTGAAAAACATGTTTTTCATATACCAGAAATGTTTGAAGCTACTGACTGAATGAAAGGAGCTGGCATCTCACTCTCTTTGAATCTTCTTTATCATGCTAGGATTAACAGGAAAAAGCAAAAAATTTCAGAATTGCACCTTGCAATGTGGAGATATTACTGTTTGTGCATTTACAATATTCATTGATTTTTGCCATTGAAAAACGTCCAGAAATGTTTGAAGCTACTGACTGAATGAAAGGAGCTGGCATCTCACTCTCTTTGAATCTTCTTTATCATGCTAGGATTAACAGGAAAAAGCTAAAAATTTCAGAATTGCACCTTCCAATGTGGAGATATTACTGTTTGTGCATTTACAATATTCATTGATTTTTGCCATTGAAAAACATGTTTTTCATATACCAGAAATGTTTGAAGCTACTGACTGAATGAAAGGAGCTGGCATCTCACTCTCTTTGAATCTTCTTTATCATGCTAGGATTAGCAGGAAAAAGCAAAAAATTTCAGAATTGCACCTTGCAATGTGGAGATATTACTGTTTGTGCATTTACAATATTCATTGATTTTTGCCATTGAAAAACATGTTTTTCATATACCAGAAATGTTTGAAGCTACTGACTGAATGAAAGGAGCTGGCATCTCACTCTCTTTGAATCTTCTTTATCATGCTAGGATTAACAGGAAAAAGCAAAAAATTTCAGAATTGCACCTTGCAATGTGGAGATATTACTGTTTGTGCATTTACAATATTCATTGATTTTTGCCATTGAAAAACGTCCAGAAATGTTTGAAGCTACTGACTGAATGAAAGGAGCTGGCATCTCACTCTCTTTGAATCTTCTTTATCATGCTAGGATTAGCAGGAAAAAGCAAAAAATTTCAGAATTGCACCTTGCAATGTGGAGATATTACTGTTTGTGCATTTACAATATTCATTGATTTTTGCCATTGAAAAACATGTTTTTCATATACCAGAAATGTTTGAAGCTACTGACTGAATGAAAGGAGCTGGCATCTCACTCTCTTTGAATCTTCTTTATCATGCTAGGATTAGCAGGAAAAAGCAAAAAATTTCAGAATTGCACCTTGCAATGTGGAGATATTACTGTTTGTGCATTTACAATATTCATTGATTTTTGCCATTGAAAAACATGTTTTTCATATACCAGAAATGTTTGAAGCTACTGACTGAATGAAAGGAGCTGGCATCTCACTCTCTTTGAATCTTCTTTATCATGCTAGGATTAACAGGAAAAAGCAAAAAATTTCAGAATTGCACCTTGCAATGTGGAGATATTACTGTTTGTGCATTTACAATATTCATTGATTTTTGCCATTGAAAAACGTCCAGAAATGTTTGAAGCTACTGACTGAATGAAAGGAGCTGGCATCTCACTCTCTTTGAATCTTCTTTATCATGCTAGGATTAACAGGAAAAAGCTAAAAATTTCAGAATTGCACCTTGCAATGTGGAGATATTACTGTTTGTGCATTTACAATATTCATTGATTTTTGCCATTGAAAAACATGTTTTTCATATACCAGAAATGTTTGAAGCTACTGACTGAATGAAAGGAGCTGGCATCTCACTCTCTTTGAATCTTCTTTATCATGCTAGGATTAGCAGGAAAAAGCAAAGAATTTCAGAATTGCACCTTGCAATGTGGAGATATTACTGTTTGTGCATTTACAATATTCATTGATTTTTGCCATTGAAAAACATGTTTTTCATATACCAGAAATGTTTGAAGCTACTGACTGAATGAAAGGAGCTGGCATCTCACTCTCTTTGAATCTTCTTTATCATGCTAAGAGGAGCAGGAAAAAGCAAAAAATTTCAGAATTGCACCTTGCAATGAGGAGAAATTACTGTTTGTGCATTTACAATATTCATTGATTTTTGCCATTGAAAAACGTCCAGAAATGATTGAAGCTACTGACTGAATGAAAGGAGCTGTCATCTCACTCTCTTTGAATCTTCTTTATCATGCTAAGAGGAGCAGGAAAAAGCAAAAAATTTCAGAATTGCACCTTGCAATGCGGAGAAATTACTGTTTGTGCATTTACAATATTCATTGATTTTTGCCATTGAAAAATGTCCAGAAATGATTGAAGCTACTGACTGAATGAAAGGAGCTGGCATCTCACTCTCTTTGAATCTTCTTTATCATGCTAGGATTAGCAGGAAAAAGCAAAAAATTTCAGAATTGCACCTTGCAATGTGGAGATATTACTGTTTGTGCATTTACAATATTCATTGATTTTTGCCATTGAAAAACATGTTTTTCGTATACCAGAAATGTTTGAAGCTACTGACTGAATGAAAGGAGCTGGCATCTCACTCTCTTTGAATCTTCTTTATCATGCTAGGATTAACAGGAAAAAGCAAAAAATTTCAGAATTTCACCTTGCAATGTGGAGATATTACTGTTTGTGCATTTACAATATTCATTGATTTTTGCCATTGAAAAACATGTTTTTCATATACCAGAAATGTTTGAAGCTACTGACTGAATGAAAGGAGCTGGCATCTCACTCTCTTTGAATCTTCTTTATCATGCTAGGATTAACAGGAAAAAGCAAAAAATTTCAGAATTGCACCTTGCAATGTGGAGATATTACTGTTTGTGCATTTACAATATTCATTGATTTTTGCCATTGAAAAACGTCCAGAAATGTTTGAAGCTACTGACTGAATGAAAGGAGCTGGCATCTCACTCTCTTTGAATCTTCTTTATCATGCTAGGATTAGCAGGAAAAAGCAAAAAATTTCAGAATTGCACCTTGCAATGTGGAGATATTACTGTTTGTGCATTTACAATATTCATTGATTTTTGCCATTGAAAAACATGTTTTTCATATACCAGAAATGTTTGAAGCTACTGACTGAATGAAAGGAGCTGGCATCTCACTCTCTTTGAATCTTCTTTATCATGCTAGGATTAGCAGGAAAAAGCAAAAAATTTCAGAATTGCACCTTGCAATGTGGAGATATTACTGTTTGTGCATTTACAATATTCATTGATTTTTGCCATTGAAAAACGTTTTTCATATACCAGAAATGTTTGAAGCTACTGACTGAATGAAAGGAGCTGGCATCTCACTCTCTTTGAATCTTCTTTATCATGCTAGGATTAACAGGAAAAAGCAAAAAATTTCAGAATTGCACCTTGCAATGTGGAGATATTACTGTTTGTGCATTTACAATATTCATTGATTTTTGCCATTGAAAAACGTCCAGAAATGTTTGAAGCTACTGACTGAATGAAAGGAGCTGGCATCTCACTCTCTTTGAATCTTCTTTATCATGCTAGGATTAAGAGGAAAAAGCAAAAAATTTCAGAATTGCACCTTGCAATGTGGAGATATTACTGTTTGTGCATTTACAATATTCATTGATTTTTGCCATTGAAAAACGTCCAGAAATGTTTGAAGCTACTGACTGAATGAAAGGAGCTGGCATCTCACTCTCTTTGAATCTTCTTTATCATGCTAGGATTAGCAGGAAAAAGCAAAAAATTTCAGAATTGCAATTTGCAATGTGGAGATATTACTGTTTGTGCATTTACAATATTCATTGATTTTTGCCATTGAAAAACATGTTTTTCATATACCAGAAATGTTTGAAGCTACTGACTGAATGAAAGGAGCTGGCATCTCACTCTCTTTGAATCTTCTTTATCATGCTAGGATTAGCAGGAAAAAGCAAAAAATTTCAGAATTGCACCTTGCAATGTGGAGATATTACTGTTTGTGCATTTACAATATTCATTGATTTTTGCCATTGAAAAACATGTTTTTCATATACCAGAAATGTTTGAAGCTACTGACTGAATGAAAGGAGCTGGCATCTCACTCTCTTTGAATCTTCTTTATCATGCTAGGATTAACAGGAAAAAGCAAAAAATTTCAGAATTGCACCTTGCAATGTGGAGATATTACTGTTTGTGCATTTACAATATTCATTGATTTTTGCCATTGAAAAACGTCCAGAAATGTTTGAAGCTACTGACTGAATGAAAGGAGCTGGCATCTCACTCTCTTTGAATCTTCTTTATCATGCTAGGATTAACAGGAAAAAGCTAAAAATTTCAGAACTGCACCTTGCAATGTGGAGATATTACTGTTTGTGCATTTACAATATTCATTGATTTTTGCCATTGAAAAACATGTTTTTCATATACCAGAAATGTTTGAAGCTACTGACTGAATGAAAGGAGCTGGCATCTCACTCTCTTTGAATCTTCTTTATCATGCTAGGATTAGCAGGAAAAAGCAAAGAATTTCAGAATTGCACCTTGCAATGTGGAGATATTACTGTTTGTGCATTTACAATATTCATTGATTTTTGCCATTGAAAAACATGTTTTTCATATACCAGAAATGTTTGAAGCTACTGACTGAATGAAAGGAGCTGGCATCTCACTCTCTTTGAATCTTCTTTATCATGCTAGGATTAGCAGGAAAAAGCAAAAAATTTCAGAATTGCACCTTGCAATGTGGAGATATTACTGTTTGTGCATTTACAATATTCATTGATTTTTGCCATTGAAAAACATGTTTTTCATATACCAGAAATGTTTGAAGCTACTGACTGAATGAAAGGAGCTGGCATCTCACTCTCTTTGAATCTTCTTTATCATGCTAGGATTAACAGGAAAAAGCAAAAAATTTCAGAATTGCACCTTGCAATGTGGAGATATTACTGTTTGTGCATTTACAATATTCATTGATTTTTGCCATTGAAAAACGTCCAGAAATGTTTGAAGCTACTGACTGAATGAAAGGAGCTGGCATCTCACTCTCTTTGAATCTTCTTTATCATGCTAGGATTAGCAGGAAAAAGCAAAAAATTTCAGAATTGCACCTTGCAATGTGGAGATATTACTGTTTGTGCATTTACAATATTCATTGATTTTTGCCATTGAAAAACATGTTTTTCATATACCAGAAATGTTTGAAGCTACTGACTGAATGAAAGGAGCTGGCATCTCACTCTCTTTGAATCTTCTTTATCATGCTAGGATTAGCAGGAAAAAGCAAAAAATTTCAGAATTGCACCTTGCAATGTGGAGATATTACTGTTTGTGCATTTACAATATTCATTGATTTTTGCCATTGAAAAACATGTTTTTCATATACCAGAAATGTTTGAAGCTACTGACTGAATGAAAGGAGCTGGCATCTCACTCTCTTTGAATCTTCTTTATCATGCTAGGATTAACAGGAAAAAGCAAAAAATTTCAGAATTGCACCTTGCAATGTGGAGATATTACTGTTTGTGCATTTACAATATTCATTGATTTTTGCCATTGAAAAACGTCCAGAAATGTTTGAAGCTACTGACTGAATGAAAGGAGCTGGCATCTCACTCTCTTTGAATCTTCTTTATCATGCTAGGATTAACAGGAAAAAGCTAAAAATTTCAGAATTGCACCTTCCAATGTGGAGATATTACTGTTTGTGCATTTACAATATTCATTGATTTTTGCCATTGAAAAACATGTTTTTCATATACCAGAAATGTTTGAAGCTACTGACTGAATGAAAGGAGCTGGCATCTCACTCTCTTTGAATCTTCTTTATCATGCTAGGATTAGCAGGAAAAAGCAAAAAATTTCAGAATTGCACCTTGCAATGTGGAGATATTACTGTTTGTGCATTTACAATATTCATTGATTTTTGCCATTGAAAAACATGTTTTTCATATACCAGAAATGTTTGAAGCTACTGACTGAATGAAAGGAGCTGGCATCTCACTCTCTTTGAATCTTCTTTATCATGCTAGGATTAACAGGAAAAAGCAAAAAATTTCAGAATTGCACCTTGCAATGTGGAGATATTACTGTTTGTGCATTTACAATATTCATTGATTTTTGCCATTGAAAAACGTCCAGAAATGTTTGAAGCTACTGACTGAATGAAAGGAGCTGGCATCTCACTCTCTTTGAATCTTCTTTATCATGCTAGGATTAGCAGGAAAAAGCAAAAAATTTCAGAATTGCACCTTGCAATGTGGAGATATTACTGTTTGTGCATTTACAATATTCATTGATTTTTGCCATTGAAAAACATGTTTTTCATATACCAGAAATGTTTGAAGCTACTGACTGAATGAAAGGAGCTGGCATCTCACTCTCTTTGAATCTTCTTTATCATGCTAGGATTAGCAGGAAAAAGCAAAAAATTTCAGAATTGCACCTTGCAATGTGGAGATATTACTGTTTGTGCATTTACAATATTCATTGATTTTTGCCATTGAAAAACATGTTTTTCATATACCAGAAATGTTTGAAGCTACTGACTGAATGAAAGGAGCTGGCATCTCACTCTCTTTGAATCTTCTTTATCATGCTAGGATTAACAGGAAAAAGCAAAAAATTTCAGAATTGCACCTTGCAATGTGGAGATATTACTGTTTGTGCATTTACAATATTCATTGATTTTTGCCATTGAAAAACGTCCAGAAATGTTTGAAGCTACTGACTGAATGAAAGGAGCTGGCATCTCACTCTCTTTGAATCTTCTTTATCATGCTAGGATTAACAGGAAAAAGCTAAAAATTTCAGAATTGCACCTTGCAATGTGGAGATATTACTGTTTGTGCATTTACAATATTCATTGATTTTTGCCATTGAAAAACATGTTTTTCATATACCAGAAATGTTTGAAGCTACTGACTGAATGAAAGGAGCTGGCATCTCACTCTCTTTGAATCTTCTTTATCATGCTAGGATTAGCAGGAAAAAGCAAAGAATTTCAGAATTGCACCTTGCAATGTGGAGATATTACTGTTTGTGCATTTATAATATTCATTGATTTTTGCCATTGAAAAACATGTTTTTCATATACCAGAAATGTTTGAAGCTACTGACTGAATGAAAGGAGCTGGCATCTCACTCTCTTTGAATCTTCTTTATCATGCTAAGAGGAGCAGGAAAAAGCAAAAAATTTCAGAATTGCACCTTGCAATGCGGAGAAATTACTGTTTGTGCATTTACAATATTCATTGATTTTTGCCATTGAAAAACGTCCAGAAATGATTGAAGCTACTGACTGAATGAAAGGAGCTGTCATCTCACTCTCTTTGAATCTTCTTTATCATGCTAAGAGGAGCAGGAAAAAGCAAAAAATTTCAGAATTGCACCTTGCAATGCGGAGAAATTACTGTTTGTGCATTTACAATATTCATTGATTTTTGCCATTGAAAAATGTCCAGAAATGATTGAAGCTACTGACTGAATGAAAGGAGCTGGCATCTCACTCTCTTTGAATCTTCTTTATCATGCTAGTATTAGCAGGAAAAAGCAAAAAATTTCAGAATTGCACCTTGCAATGTGGAGATATTACTGTTTGTGCATTTACAATATTCATTGATTTTTGCCATTGAAAAACATGTTTTTCATATACCAGAAATGTTTGAAGCTACTGACTGAATGAAAGGAGCTGGCATCTCACTCTCTTTGAATCTTCTTTATCATGCTAGGATTAACAGGAAAAAGCAAAAAATTTCAGAATTTCACCTTGCAATGTGGAGATATTACTGTTTGTGCATTTACAATATTCATTGATTTTTGCCATTGAAAAACATGTTTTTCATATACCAGAAATGTTTGAAGCTACTGACTGAATGAAAGGAGCTGGCATCTCACTCTCTTTGAATCTTCTTTATCATGCTAGGATTAACATTAAAAAGCAAAAAATTTCAGAATTGCACCTTGCAATGTGGAGATATTACTGTTTGTGCATTTACAATATTCATTGATTTTTGCCATTGAAAAACGTCCAGAAATGTTTGAAGCTACTGACTGAATGAAAGGAGCTGGCATCTCACTCTCTTTGAATCTTCTTTATCATGCTAGGATTAGCAGGAAAAAGCAAAAAATTTCAGAATTGCACCTTGCAATGTGGAGATATTACTGTTTGTGCATTTACAATATTCATTGATTTTTGCCATTGAAAAACATGTTTTTCATATACCAGAAATGTTTGAAGCTACTGACTGAATGAAAGGAGCTGGCATCTCACTCTCTTTGAATCTTCTTTATCATGCTAGGATTAGCAGGAAAAAGCAAAAAATTTCAGAATTGCACCTTGCAATGTGGAGATATTACTGTTTGTGCATTTACAATATTCATTGATTTTTGCCATTGAAAAACGTTTTTCATATACCAGAAATGTTTGAAGCTACTGACTGAATGAAAGGAGCTGGCATCTCACTCTCTTTGAATCTTCTTTATCATGCTAGGATTAACAGGAAAAAGCAAAAAATTTCAGAATTGCACCTTGCAATGTGGAGATATTACTGTTTGTGCATTTACAATATTCATTGATTTTTGCCATTGAAAAACGTCCAGAAATGTTTGAAGCTACTGACTGAATGAAAGGAGCTGGCATCTCACTCTCTTTGAATCTTCTTTATCATGCTAGGATTAAGAGGAAAAAGCAAAAAATTTCAGAATTGCACCTTGCAATGTGGAGATATTACTGTTTGTGCATTTACAATATTCATTGATTTTTGCCATTGAAAAACGTCCAGAAATGTTTGAAGCTACTGACTGAATGAAAGGAGCTGGCATCTCACTCTCTTTGAATCTTCTTTATCATGCTAGGATTAGCAGGAAAAAGCAAAAAATTTCAGAATTGCAATTTGCAATGTGGAGATATTACTGTTTGTGCATTTACAATATTCATTGATTTTTGCCATTGAAAAACATGTTTTTCATATACCAGAAATGTTTGAAGCTACTGACTGAATGAAAGGAGCTGGCATCTCACTCTCTTTGAATCTTCTTTATCATGCTAGGATTAGCAGGAAAAAGCAAAAAATTTCAGAATTGCACCTTGCAATGTGGAGATATTACTGTTTGTGCATTTACAATATTCATTGATTTTTGCCATTGAAAAACATGTTTTTCATATACCAGAAATGTTTGAAGCTACTGACTGAATGAAAGGAGCTGGCATCTCACTCTCTTTGAATCTTCTTTATCATGCTAGGATTAACAGGAAAAAGCAAAAAATTTCAGAATTGCACCTTGCAATGTGGAGATATTACTGTTTGTGCATTTACAATATTCATTGATTTTTGCCATTGAAAAACGTCCAGAAATGTTTGAAGCTACTGACTGAATGAAAGGAGCTGGCATCTCACTCTCTTTGAATCTTCTTTATCATGCTAGGATTAACAGGAAAAAGCTAAAAATTTCAGAACTGCACCTTGCAATGTGGAGATATTACTGTTTGTGCATTTACAATATTCATTGATTTTTGCCATTGAAAAACATGTTTTTCATATACCAGAAATGTTTGAAGCTACTGACTGAATGAAAGGAGCTGGCATCTCACTCTCTTTGAATCTTCTTTATCATGCTAGGATTAGCAGGAAAAAGCAAAGAATTTCAGAATTGCACCTTGCAATGTGGAGATATTACTGTTTGTGCATTTACAATATTCATTGATTTTTGCCATTGAAAAACATGTTTTTCATATACCAGAAATGTTTGAAGCTACTGACTGAATGAAAGGAGCTGGCATCTCACTCTCTTTGAATCTTCTTTATCATGCTAGGATTAGCAGGAAAAAGCAAAAAATTTCAGAATTGCACCTTGCAATGTGGAGATATTACTGTTTGTGCATTTACAATATTCATTGATTTTTGCCATTGAAAAACATGTTTTTCATATACCAGAAATGTTTGAAGCTACTGACTGAATGAAAGGAGCTGGCATCTCACTCTCTTTGAATCTTCTTTGTCATGCTAGGATTAACAGGAAAAAGCAAAAAATTTCAGAATTGCACCTTGCAATGTGGAGATATTACTGTTTGTGCATTTACAATATTCATTGATTTTTGCCATTGAAAAACGTCCAGAAATGTTTGAAGCTACTGACTGAATGAAAGGAGCTGGCATCTCACTCTCTTTGAATCTTCTTTATCATGCTAGGATTAACAGGAAAAAGCTAAAAATTTCAGAATTGCACCTTGCAATGTGGAGATATTACTGTTTGTGCATTTACAATATTCATTGATTTTTGCCATTGAAAAACATGTTTTTCATATACCAGAAATGTTTGAAGCTACTGACTGAATGAAAGGAGCTGGCATCTCACTCTCTTTGAATCTTCTTTATCATGCTAGGATTAGCAGGAAAAAGCAAAAAATTTCAGAATTGCACCTTGCAATGTGGAGATATTACTGTTTGTGCATTTACAATATTCATTGATTTTTGCCATTGAAAAACATGTTTTTCATATACCAGAAATGTTTGAAGCTACTGACTGAATGAAAGGAGCTGGCATCTCACTCTCTTTGAATCTTCTTTATCATGCTAGGATTAACAGGAAAAAGCAAAAAATTTCAGAATTGCACCTTGCAATGTGGAGATATTACTGTTTGTGCATTTACAATATTCATTGATTTTTGCCATTGAAAAACGTCCAGAAATGTTTGAAGCTACTGACTGAATGAAAGGAGCTGGCATCTCACTCTCTTTGAATCTTCTTTATCATGCTAGGATTAACAGGAAAAAGCTAAAAATTTCAGAATTGCACCTTCCAATGTGGAGATATTACTGTTTGTGCATTTACAATATTCATTGATTTTTGCCATTGAAAAACATGTTTTTCATATACCAGAAATGTTTGAAGCTACTGACTGAATGAAAGGAGCTGGCATCTCACTCTCTTTGAATCTTCTTTATCATGCTAGGATTAGCAGGAAAAAGCAAAAAATTTCAGAATTGCACCTTGCAATGTGGAGATATTACTGTTTGTGCATTTACAATATTCATTGATTTTTGCCATTGAAAAACATGTTTTTCATATACCAGAAATGTTTGAAGCTACTGACTGAATGAAAGGAGCTGGCATCTCACTCTCTTTGAATCTTCTTTATCATGCTAGGATTAACAGGAAAAAGCAAAAAATTTCAGAATTGCACCTTGCAATGTGGAGATATTACTGTTTGTGCATTTACAATATTCATTGATTTTTGCCATTGAAAAACGTCCAGAAATGTTTGAAGCTACTGACTGAATGAAAGGAGCTGGCATCTCACTCTCTTTGAATCTTCTTTATCATGCTAGGATTAGCAGGAAAAAGCAAAAAATTTCAGAATTGCACCTTGCAATGTGGAGATATTACTGTTTGTGCATTTACAATATTCATTGATTTTTGCCATTGAAAAACATGTTTTTCATATACCAGAAATGTTTGAAGCTACTGACTGAATGAAAGGAGCTGGCATCTCACTCTCTTTGAATCTTCTTTATCATGCTAGGATTAGCAGGAAAAAGCAAAAAATTTCAGAATTGCACCTTGCAATGTGGAGATATTACTGTTTGTGCATTTACAATATTCATTGATTTTTGCCATTGAAAAACATGTTTTTCATATACCAGAAATGTTTGAAGCTACTGACTGAATGAAAGGAGCTGGCATCTCACTCTCTTTGAATCTTCTTTATCATGCTAGGATTAACAGGAAAAAGCAAAAAATTTCAGAATTGCACCTTGCAATGTGGAGATATTACTGTTTGTGCATTTACAATATTCATTGATTTTTGCCATTGAAAAACGTCCAGAAATGTTTGAAGCTACTGACTGAATGAAAGGAGCTGGCATCTCACTCTCTTTGAATCTTCTTTATCATGCTAGGATTAACAGGAAAAAGCTAAAAATTTCAGAATTGCACCTTGCAATGTGGAGATATTACTGTTTGTGCATTTACAATATTCATTGATTTTTGCCATTGAAAAACATGTTTTTCATATACCAGAAATGTTTGAAGCTACTGACTGAATGAAAGGAGCTGGCATCTCACTCTCTTTGAATCTTCTTTATCATGCTAGGATTAGCAGGAAAAAGCAAAGAATTTCAGAATTGCACCTTGCAATGTGGAGATATTACTGTTTGTGCATTTACAATATTCATTGATTTTTGCCATTGAAAAACATGTTTTTCATATACCAGAAATGTTTGAAGCTACTGACTGAATGAAAGGAGCTGGCATCTCACTCTCTTTGAATCTTCTTTATCATGCTAAGAGGAGCAGGAAAAAGCAAAAAATTTCAGAATTGCACCTTGCAATGCGGAGAAATTACTGTTTGTGCATTTACAATATTCATTGATTTTTGCCATTGAAAAACGTCCAGAAATGATTGAAGCTACTGACTGAATGAAAGGAGCTGTCATCTCACTCTCTTTGAATCTTCTTTATCATGCTAAGAGGAGCAGGAAAAAGCAAAAAATTTCAGAATTGCACCTTGCAATGCGGAGAAATTACTGTTTGTGCATTTACAATATTCATTGATTTTTGCCATTGAAAAATGTCCAGAAATGATTGAAGCTACTGACTGAATGAAAGGAGCTGGCATCTCACTCTCTTTGAATCTTCTTTATCATGCTAGGATTAGCAGGAAAAAGCAAAAAATTTCAGAATTGCACCTTGCAATGTGGAGATATTACTGTTTGTGCATTTACAATATTCATTGATTTTTGCCATTGAAAAACATGTTTTTCGTATACCAGAAATGTTTGAAGCTACTGACTGAATGAAAGGAGCTGGCATCTCACTCTCTTTGAATCTTCTTTATCATGCTAGGATTAACAGGAAAAAGCAAAAAATTTCAGAATTTCACCTTGCAATGTGGAGATATTACTGTTTGTGCATTTACAATATTCATTGATTTTTGCCATTGAAAAACATGTTTTTCATATACCAGAAATGTTTGAAGCTACTGACTGAATGAAAGGAGCTGGCATCTCACTCTCTTTGAATCTTCTTTATCATGCTAGGATTAACAGGAAAAAGCAAAAAATTTCAGAATTGCACCTTGCAATGTGGAGATATTACTGTTTGTGCATTTACAATATTCATTGATTTTTGCCATTGAAAAACGTCCAGAAATGTTTGAAGCTACTGACTGAATGAAAGGAGCTGGCATCTCACTCTCTTTGAATCTTCTTTATCATGCTAGGATTAGCAGGAAAAAGCAAAAAATTTCAGAATTGCACCTTGCAATGTGGAGATATTACTGTTTGTGCATTTACAATATTCATTGATTTTTGCCATTGAAAAACATGTTTTTCATATACCAGAAATGTTTGAAGCTACTGACTGAATGAAAGGAGCTGGCATCTCACTCTCTTTGAATCTTCTTTATCATGCTAGGATTAGCAGGAAAAAGCAAAAAATTTCAGAATTGCACCTTGCAATGTGGAGATATTACTGTTTGTGCATTTACAATATTCATTGATTTTTGCCATTGAAAAACGTTTTTCATATACCAGAAATGTTTGAAGCTACTGACTGAATGAAAGGAGCTGGCATCTCACTCTCTTTGAATCTTCTTTATCATGCTAGGATTAACAGGAAAAAGCAAAAAATTTCAGAATTGCACCTTGCAATGTGGAGATATTACTGTTTGTGCATTTACAATATTCATTGATTTTTGCCATTGAAAAACGTCCAGAAATGTTTGAAGCTACTGACTGAATGAAAGGAGCTGGCATCTCACTCTCTTTGAATCTTCTTTATCATGCTAGGATTAAGAGGAAAAAGCAAAAAATTTCAGAATTGCACCTTGCAATGTGGAGATATTACTGTTTGTGCATTTACAATATTCATTGATTTTTGCCATTGAAAAACGTCCAGAAATGTTTGAAGCTACTGACTGAATGAAAGGAGCTGGCATCTCACTCTCTTTGAATCTTCTTTATCATGCTAGGATTAGCAGGAAAAAGCAAAAAATTTCAGAATTGCAATTTGCAATGTGGAGATATTACTGTTTGTGCATTTACAATATTCATTGATTTTTGCCATTGAAAAACATGTTTTTCATATACCAGAAATGTTTGAAGCTACTGACTGAATGAAAGGAGCTGGCATCTCACTCTCTTTGAATCTTCTTTATCATGCTAGGATTAGCAGGAAAAAGCAAAAAATTTCAGAATTGCACCTTGCAATGTGGAGATATTACTGTTTGTGCATTTACAATATTCATTGATTTTTGCCATTGAAAAACATGTTTTTCATATACCAGAAATGTTTGAAGCTACTGACTGAATGAAAGGAGCTGGCATCTCACTCTCTTTGAATCTTCTTTATCATGCTAGGATTAACAGGAAAAAGCAAAAAATTTCAGAATTGCACCTTGCAATGTGGAGATATTACTGTTTGTGCATTTACAATATTCATTGATTTTTGCCATTGAAAAACGTCCAGAAATGTTTGAAGCTACTGACTGAATGAAAGGAGCTGGCATCTCACTCTCTTTGAATCTTCTTTATCATGCTAGGATTAACAGGAAAAAGCTAAAAATTTCAGAACTGCACCTTGCAATGTGGAGATATTACTGTTTGTGCATTTACAATATTCATTGATTTTTGCCATTGAAAAACATGTTTTTCATATACCAGAAATGTTTGAAGCTACTGACTGAATGAAAGGAGCTGGCATCTCACTCTCTTTGAATCTTCTTTATCATGCTAGGATTAGCAGGAAAAAGCAAAGAATTTCAGAATTGCACCTTGCAATGTGGAGATATTACTGTTTGTGCATTTACAATATTCATTGATTTTTGCCATTGAAAAACATGTTTTTCATATACCAGAAATGTTTGAAGCTACTGACTGAATGAAAGGAGCTGGCATCTCACTCTCTTTGAATCTTCTTTATCATGCTAGGATTAGCAGGAAAAAGCAAAAAATTTCAGAATTGCACCTTGCAATGTGGAGATATTACTGTTTGTGCATTTACAATATTCATTGATTTTTGCCATTGAAAAACATGTTTTTCATATACCAGAAATGTTTGAAGCTACTGACTGAATGAAAGGAGCTGGCATCTCACTCTCTTTGAATCTTCTTTATCATGCTAGGATTAACAGGAAAAAGCAAAAAATTTCAGAATTGCACCTTGCAATGTGGAGATATTACTGTTTGTGCATTTACAATATTCATTGATTTTTGCCATTGAAAAACGTCCAGAAATGTTTGAAGCTACTGACTGAATGAAAGGAGCTGGCATCTCACTCTCTTTGAATCTTCTTTATCATGCTAGGATTAGCAGGAAAAAGCAAAAAATTTCAGAATTGCACCTTGCAATGTGGAGATATTACTGTTTGTGCATTTACAATATTCATTGATTTTTGCCATTGAAAAACATGTTTTTCATATACCAGAAATGTTTGAAGCTACTGACTGAATGAAAGGAGCTGGCATCTCACTCTCTTTGAATCTTCTTTATCATGCTAGGATTAGCAGGAAAAAGCAAAAAATTTCAGAATTGCACCTTGCAATGTGGAGATATTACTGTTTGTGCATTTACAATATTCATTGATTTTTGCCATTGAAAAACATGTTTTTCATATACCAGAAATGTTTGAAGCTACTGACTGAATGAAAGGAGCTGGCATCTCACTCTCTTTGAATCTTCTTTATCATGCTAGGATTAACAGGAAAAAGCAAAAAATTTCAGAATTGCACCTTGCAATGTGGAGATATTACTGTTTGTGCATTTACAATATTCATTGATTTTTGCCATTGAAAAACGTCCAGAAATGTTTGAAGCTACTGACTGAATGAAAGGAGCTGGCATCTCACTCTCTTTGAATCTTCTTTATCATGCTAGGATTAACAGGAAAAAGCTAAAAATTTCAGAATTGCACCTTCCAATGTGGAGATATTACTGTTTGTGCATTTACAATATTCATTGATTTTTGCCATTGAAAAACATGTTTTTCATATACCAGAAATGTTTGAAGCTACTGACTGAATGAAAGGAGCTGGCATCTCACTCTCTTTGAATCTTCTTTATCATGCTAGGATTAGCAGGAAAAAGCAAAAAATTTCAGAATTGCACCTTGCAATGTGGAGATATTACTGTTTGTGCATTTACAATATTCATTGATTTTTGCCATTGAAAAACATGTTTTTCATATACCAGAAATGTTTGAAGCTACTGACTGAATGAAAGGAGCTGGCATCTCACTCTCTTTGAATCTTCTTTATCATGCTAGGATTAACAGGAAAAAGCAAAAAATTTCAGAATTGCACCTTGCAATGTGGAGATATTACTGTTTGTGCATTTACAATATTCATTGATTTTTGCCATTGAAAAACGTCCAGAAATGTTTGAAGCTACTGACTGAATGAAAGGAGCTGGCATCTCACTCTCTTTGAATCTTCTTTATCATGCTAGGATTAGCAGGAAAAAGCAAAAAATTTCAGAATTGCACCTTGCAATGTGGAGATATTACTGTTTGTGCATTTACAATATTCATTGATTTTTGCCATTGAAAAACATGTTTTTCATATACCAGAAATGTTTGAAGCTACTGACTGAATGAAAGGAGCTGGCATCTCACTCTCTTTGAATCTTCTTTATCATGCTAGGATTAGCAGGAAAAAGCAAAAAATTTCAGAATTGCACCTTGCAATGTGGAGATATTACTGTTTGTGCATTTACAATATTCATTGATTTTTGCCATTGAAAAACATGTTTTTCATATACCAGAAATGTTTGAAGCTACTGACTGAATGAAAGGAGCTGGCATCTCACTCTCTTTGAATCTTCTTTATCATGCTAGGATTAACAGGAAAAAGCAAAAAATTTCAGAATTGCACCTTGCAATGTGGAGATATTACTGTTTGTGCATTTACAATATTCATTGATTTTTGCCATTGAAAAACGTCCAGAAATGTTTGAAGCTACTGACTGAATGAAAGGAGCTGGCATCTCACTCTCTTTGAATCTTCTTTATCATGCTAGGATTAACAGGAAAAAGCTAAAAATTTCAGAATTGCACCTTGCAATGTGGAGATATTACTGTTTGTGCATTTACAATATTCATTGATTTTTGCCATTGAAAAACATGTTTTTCATATACCAGAAATGTTTGAAGCTACTGACTGAATGAAAGGAGCTGGCATCTCACTCTCTTTGAATCTTCTTTATCATGCTAGGATTAGCAGGAAAAAGCAAAGAATTTCAGAATTGCACCTTGCAATGTGGAGATATTACTGTTTGTGCATTTATAATATTCATTGATTTTTGCCATTGAAAAACATGTTTTTCATATACCAGAAATGTTTGAAGCTACTGACTGAATGAAAGGAGCTGGCATCTCACTCTCTTTGAATCTTCTTTATCATGCTAAGAGGAGCAGGAAAAAGCAAAAAATTTCAGAATTGCACCTTGCAATGCGGAGAAATTACTGTTTGTGCATTTACAATATTCATTGATTTTTGCCATTGAAAAACGTCCAGAAATGATTGAAGCTACTGACTGAATGAAAGGAGCTGTCATCTCACTCTCTTTGAATCTTCTTTATCATGCTAAGAGGAGCAGGAAAAAGCAAAAAATTTCAGAATTGCACCTTGCAATGCGGAGAAATTACTGTTTGTGCATTTACAATATTCATTGATTTTTGCCATTGAAAAATGTCCAGAAATGATTGAAGCTACTGACTGAATGAAAGGAGCTGGCATCTCACTCTCTTTGAATCTTCTTTATCATGCTAGTATTAGCAGGAAAAAGCAAAAAATTTCAGAATTGCACCTTGCAATGTGGAGATATTACTGTTTGTGCATTTACAATATTCATTGATTTTTGCCATTGAAAAACATGTTTTTCATATACCAGAAATGTTTGAAGCTACTGACTGAATGAAAGGAGCTGGCATCTCACTCTCTTTGAATCTTCTTTATCATGCTAGGATTAACAGGAAAAAGCAAAAAATTTCAGAATTTCACCTTGCAATGTGGAGATATTACTGTTTGTGCATTTACAATATTCATTGATTTTTGCCATTGAAAAACATGTTTTTCATATACCAGAAATGTTTGAAGCTACTGACTGAATGAAAGGAGCTGGCATCTCACTCTCTTTGAATCTTCTTTATCATGCTAGGATTAACAGGAAAAAGCAAAAAATTTCAGAATTGCACCTTGCAATGTGGAGATATTACTGTTTGTGCATTTACAATATTCATTGATTTTTGCCATTGAAAAACGTCCAGAAATGTTTGAAGCTACTGACTGAATGAAAGGAGCTGGCATCTCACTCTCTTTGAATCTTCTTTATCATGCTAGGATTAGCAGGAAAAAGCAAAAAATTTCAGAATTGCACCTTGCAATGTGGAGATATTACTGTTTGTGCATTTACAATATTCATTGATTTTTGCCATTGAAAAACATGTTTTTCATATACCAGAAATGTTTGAAGCTACTGACTGAATGAAAGGAGCTGGCATCTCACTCTCTTTGAATCTTCTTTATCATGCTAGGATTAGCAGGAAAAAGCAAAAAATTTCAGAATTGCACCTTGCAATGTGGAGATATTACTGTTTGTGCATTTACAATATTCATTGATTTTTGCCATTGAAAAACGTTTTTCATATACCAGAAATGTTTGAAGCTACTGACTGAATGAAAGGAGCTGGCATCTCACTCTCTTTGAATCTTGTTTATCATGCTAGGATTAACAGGAAAAAGCAAAAAATTTCAGAATTGCACCTTGCAATGTGGAGATATTACTGTTTGTGCATTTACAATATTCATTGATTTTTGCCATTGAAAAACGTCCAGAAATGTTTGAAGCTACTGACTGAATGAAAGGAGCTGGCATCTCACTCTCTTTGAATCTTCTTTATCATGCTAGGATTAACAGGAAAAAGCTAAAAATTTCAGAATTGCACCTTGCAATGTGGAGATATTACTGTTTGTGCATTTACAATATTCATTGATTTTTGCCATTGAAAAACATGTTTTTCATATACCAGAAATGTTTGAAGCTACTGACTGAATGAAAGGAGCTGGCATCTCACTCTCTTTGAATCTTCTTTATCATGCTAGGATTAGCAGGAAAAAGCAAAAAATTTCAGAATTGCACCTTGCAATGTGGAGATATTACTGTTTGTGCATTTACAATATTCATTGATTTTTGCCATTGAAAAACATGTGTTTTTCATATACCAGAAATGTTTGAAGCTACTGACTGAATGAAAGGAGCTGGCATCTCACTCTCTTTGAATCTTCTTTATCATGCTAGGATTAGCAGGAAAAAGCAAAAAATTTCAGAATTGCACCTTGCAATGTGGAGATATTACTGTTTGTGCATTTACAATATTCATTGATTTTTGCCATTGAAAAACATGTTTTTCATATACCAGAAATGTTTGAAGCTACTGACTGAATGAAAGGAGCTGGCATCTCACTCTCTTTGAATCTTCTTTATCATGCTAGGATTAACAGGAAAAAGCAAAAAATTTCAGAATTGCACCTTGCAATGTGGAGATATTACTGTTTGTGCATTTACAATATTCATTGATTTTTGCCATTGAAAAACGTCCAGAAATGTTTGAAGCTACTGACTGAATGAAAGGAGCTGGCATCTCACTCTCTTTGAATCTTCTTTATCATGCTAGGATTAACAGGAAAAAGCTAAAAATTTCAGAATTGCACCTTGCAATGTGGAGATATTACTGTTTGTGCATTTACAATATTCATTGATTTTTGCCATTGAAAAACATGTTTTTCATATACCAGAAATGTTTGAAGCTACTGACTGAATGAAAGGAGCTGGCATCTCACTCTCTTTGAATCTTCTTTATCATGCTAGGATTAGCAGGAAAAAGCAAAAAATTTCAGAATTGCACCTTGCAATGTGGAGATATTACTGTTTGTGCATTTACAATATTCATTGATTTTTGCCATTGAAAAACATGTGTTTTTCATATACCAGAAATGTTTGAAGCTACTGACTGAATGAAAGGAGCTGGCATCTCACTCTCTTTGAATCTTCTTTATCATGCTAGGATTAGCAGGAAAAAGCAAAAAATTTCAGAATTGCACCTTGCAATGTGGAGATATTACTGTTTGTGCATTTACAATATTCATTGATTTTTGCCATTGAAAAACATGTTTTTCATATACCAGAAATGTTTGAAGCTACTGACTGAATGAAAGGAGCTGGCATCTCACTCTCTTTGAATCTTCTTTATCATGCTAGGATTAACAGGAAAAAGCAAAAAATTTCAGAATTGCACCTTGCAATGTGGAGATATTACTGTTTGTGCATTTACAATATTCATTGATTTTTGCCATTGAAAAACG